>NC_057802.1:583450690-583487227 GCF_018294505.1 Triticum aestivum | reverse complement strand
CATGGGCCTTAGTGGAGAGAGAGAGGGCCGATCAGGGCAGGCCACGCGCCCCCTCCCCCTCTGGTACGAATTGGACTAGGGAAGGGGGGGGGCGGCGCCCCCCTTTCCTTCACCCTCTCCTCCTTCCTTTCCCCCTCCTAGTAGGAGTAGGAAAGGGGGGTCCTACTCCTACTAGGAGCAGGACTCCTCCTCTCCTGGCGCGCCCCAACGGCCGACCGGCCTCCCCCTTGCTCCTTTATATAAGGGGGCAGGGGCACCCTAGAACACACAAGTTGATTGTCTCCAGCCGTGTGCGGTGCCCCCCTCCACCATAATCCACGTCGGTCGTATCGTCGTAGTGCTTAGGCGAAGCCCTGCGCCGGTAGCTTCATCATCACCGTCATCACGCCGTTGTGCTGACGAAGCTCTCCCTTGACACTCTGCTGGATCGTTAGTTCGTGGGACGTCACCGAGCCAAACGTGTGCAGATCGCGGAGGTGTCGTACTTTCGGAACTAAGATCGGTCGATCGTGAAGACATACGACTACATCAACCGCGTTTTCATAACGCTTCCACTTACGGTCTACGAGGGTACATGGACAACACTTTCCCTCTTGTTGCTATGCATCACCATGATCTTGCGTGTGCGTAGGAATTTTTTTGAAATTACTATGTTCCCCAACTGTGGCATCCGAGCCAGGTTTATGCGTAGATGTTATATGCACGAGTAGAACACAAGTGGGTTGTGGGCGATAATAGTCATACTGCTTACCAGCATGTCATACTTTGATTCGGTTGTATTGTTGGATGAAGCGGCCCGGACCGACATTACGCGTACGCTCACGCGAGACTGGTTCTACCGACGTGCTTCGCACACAGGTGGCTGGGGGGTGTCAGTTTCTTCAACTTTAGTTGAATCGAGTGTGGCTACGCCCGGTCCTTGTTGAAGGTTAAAATGGCACATACTTGACGAAAAATCATTGTGGTTTTGATGCGTAGGTAAGAACGGTTCTTGCTCAGCCCATATCAGCCACGTAAAACTTGCAAAAACAAAGTAGAGGACGTCTAACTTGTTTTTGCAGGGCATGTTGTGATGTGATATGGTCAAGACATGATGCTAAATTTTATTGTATGAGATGATCATGTTTTGTAATGGAGTTATCGACAACTGGCAGGAGCCATATGGTTGTCGCTTTATTGTATGAAATGCAAACGCCATGTAATTTCTTTACTTTATCACTAAGCGGTAGCGATAGTCATAGAAGCAATAGTTGGCGAGACGACAACGATGCTACGATGGAGATCAAGGTGTCGCACCGGTGACGATGGTGATCATGACGGTGCTTTGGAGATAGAGATCAAAGGCACAAGATGATGATGGCCATATCATATCACTTATATTGATTGCATGTGATGTTTATCCTTTATGCATCTTATTTTGCTTAGCTCGACGGTAGCATTATAAGATGATCTCTCACTAAATTTCAAGGTACAAGTGTTCTCCCTGAGTATGCACCATTGCGATAGTTTGTCGTGCTGAGACACCACGTGATGATCGGGTGTGATAAGCTCTACGTTCACATACAACGGGTGCAAGCCAGTTTTGCACACGCAGAATACTCGGGTTAAACTTGACGAGCCTACATATGCAGATATGGCCTCGAAACACTGAGACCGAAAGGTCGAGCGTGAATCATATAGTAGATATGATAACCATAGTGATGTTCACCATTGAAAACTACTCCATCTCACGTGATGATTAGACATGGTTTAGTTGATATGGATCACATGATCACTTAGATGATTAGAGGGATGTCTATCTAAGTGGGAGTTCTTTAGTAATATGATTAATTGAACTTTAATTTATCATGAACTTACTACCTGATAGTATTTTGCATGTCTATGTTGTTGTAGATAGATGGCCCGTGTTGTTGTTCCGTTGAATTTTAATGCGTTCCTAGAGAAAGCTAAGTTGAAAGATGATGGCAGCAACTACACGGACTGGGTCTGTAACTTGAGGATTATCCTCATTGCTGCACAGAAGAATAACGTCCTGGAAGCACCGCTAGGTGCCAAACCCGCTGCAGGAGCAACGCCAGATGTTATGAACGTCTGGCAGAGCAAAACTGATGACTGCTCGATAGTTCAGTGTACCATGCTTTACGGCTTAGAACCGGGACTTCAACAACGTTTTGAACGTCATGGAGCATATGAGATGTTCCAGGAGTTGAAGTTAATATTTCAAGCAAATGCTCGGATTGAGAGATATGAAGTCTCCAATAAGTTCTACAGCTGCAAGATGGAGGAGAATAGTTCTGTCAGTGAGCATATAATCAAAATGTCTGGGTATAACAATCACTTGATTCAACTGGGAGTTAATCTTCCTGATAATAGTGTCATTGACAGAATTCTTCAATCACTGCCACCAAGCTACAAGAGCTTCGTGATGAACTATAACATACAAGGGATGGATAAGACAACTCCCGAGCTCTTCGCAATGCTAAAGGCTGCGGAGGTAGAAATCAAGAAGGAGCATCAAGTGTTGATGGTCAACAAGACCACCAGTTTCAAGAAAAAGGGTAAAGGGAAGAAGGGGAACTTCAAAAAGAACGGCAAGCAAGTTGTTGCTCAAGTGAAGAAGCCCAAGTCTGGACCTAAGCCTGAGACTGAGTGCTTCTACTGCAAAGGGACTGGTCACTGGAAGCGGAACTGCCCCAAGTATTTGGCGGATAACAAGGATGGCAAGGTGAACAAAGGTATATGTGATATACATGTTATTGACGTGTACCTTACTAATGCTCGTAGTAGCACCTGGGTAGTTGATACTAGTTCTGTTGCTAATATTTGCAACTCGAAACAGGGACTACGGATTAAGCGAAGATTGGCTAAGGACGAGGTGACGATGCGCGTGGGAAATGGTCCCAAAGTCGATGTGATCGCGGTCGGCATGCTACCTCTACATCTACCTTCGGGATTAGTTTTAGACCTGAATAATTGTTATTTGGTGCCAGCGTTAAGCATGAACATTATATCTGGATCTTGTTTGATGCGAGACTGTTATTCATTTAAATCAGAGAGTAATGGTTGTTCTATTTATATGAGTAATATCTTTTACGGTCATGCACCCTTGAAGAGTGGTCTATTTTTATTGAATCTCAGTAGTAGTGATAAACATATTCATAATATTGAAGCCAAAAGATGCAGAGTTGATAATGATAGTGCAAATTATTTGTGGCACTGCAGTTTGGGTCATATTGATGTAAAGCGCATGAAGAAACTCCATTCTGATGGACTTTTGGAATCACTTGATTATGAATCACTTGGTACTTGCGAACCATGCCTCATGGGCAAGATGACTAAAACTCCGTTCTCCGGAACAATGGAGCGAGCAACAGATTTGTTGGAAATCATACATACTGATGTATGTGGTCCGATGAATGTTGAGGCTCATGGCGGGTATCATTATTTTCTCACCTTCACAGATGATTTGAGCAGATATGGGTATATCTACTTGATGAAACATAAGTCTAAAACATTTGAAAAGTTCAAAGAATTTCAGAGTGAAGTGGAAAATCATCGTAACAAGAAAATAAAGTTTCTACGATCTGATCGTGGAGGAGAATATTTTAGTTACGAGTTTGGTCTTCATTTGAAACAATACGGAATAGTTTCGCAACTCACGCCATCCGAAACACAACAGCGTAATGGTGTGTCCGAATGTCATAATCGTACTTTACTAGACATGGTGCGATCTATGATGTCTCTTATTGATTTAACGCTATCGTTTTGGGTTATGCTTTAGAGACAGCTGTATTCACATTAAATAGGGCACCATGTAAATCCGTTGAGACGACACCTTATGAACTGTGGTTTGGCAAGAAACCAAAGTTTTCGTTTCTTAAAGTTTGGGGCTGTGATGCTTATGTGAAAAAGCTTCAACCTCATAAGCTCGAACCCAAATCGGAGAAATGTGTCTTCATATGATACCCAAAGGAAACTGTTGGGTACACCTTCTATCACAGATCCGAAGGCAAGACATTCGTTGCTAAGAATGGATCCTTTCTAGAGAAGGAGTTTCTCTCGAAAGATGTGAGTGGGAGCAAAGTAGAACTTTATGAGGTAATTGTACCTGCTCCCTTATTGGAAAGTAGTTCATCACAGAAATCTGTTCCTGTGAGTCCTACACCAATTAGTGAGGAAGCTAATGATGATGATCATGTAACTTCAGATCAAGTTACTTCCGAACCTCGTAGGTCAACCAGAGTAAGATCTGCACCAGAGTGGTATGGTAATCCTGTTCTGGAGGTCATGTTACTTGACCATGACGAACCTACGAACTATGAGGAAGCGATGATGAGCCCAGATTCCGCAAAATGGCTTGAGGCCATGAAATCTGAGATGGGATCCATGTATGAGAACAAAGTGTGGACTTCGGTTGACTTGCCCGTTGATCGGCAAGCCATCGAGAATGAATGGATCTTCAAGAAGAAGACTGACGCTGACAGTAATGTTACTATCTACAAAGCTCGACTTGTTGCGAAAGGTTTTCGACAAGTTCAAGGAGTTGACTACGATGAGACCTGCTCACCCGTAGCGATGCTTAAGTCCGTCCGAATCATGTTATCAATTGCTGCATTTTATGATTATGAAATTTGGCAAATGGATGTAAAGACTGCATTCCTGAATGGATTTCTGGAAGAAGAGTTGTATATGATGCTACCTGAAGGTTTTATCGATCCAAAGGATGCTAACAAAGTGTGCAAGCTCCAGCGATCCATTTATGGACTGCTGCAAGCATCTCAGAGTTGGAATAAACGTTTTGATAGTGTGATCAAAGCATATGGTTTTATACAGACTTTTGGAGAAGCATGTATTTACAAGAAAGTGAGTGGGAGCTCTGTAGCATTTCTAATATTATATTTGGATGACATATTGTTGATTGGAAATGATATAGAATTTCTGGATAGCATAAAAGGATACTTGAACAAGAGTTTTTCAATGAAAGACCTCGGTGAAGCTGCTTATATATTGGGCATCAAGATCTATAGAGATAGATCAAGACGCTCAATTGGACTTTCACAAAGCACATACCTTGATAATGTTTTGAAGAAGTTTAAAATGGATCAAGCAAAGAAAGGGTTCTTGCCTGTGTTACAAGGTGTGAAGTTGAGTCAGACTCAATGCCCGACCACTGTAGAAGATAGAGAGAAAATGAAAGGTGTTCCCTATGCTTCAGCCATAGGCTCTATCATGTATGCAATGTTGTGTGCCAGACCTGATGTGTGCCTTGCTATCAGTTTAGCAGGGAGGTACCAAAGTAATCCAGGAGTGGATCACTGGACAGCGGTCAAGAACATCCTGAAATACCTGAAAAGGACTAAGGATATGTTTCTCGTTTATGGAGGTGACAAAGAGCTCGTCGTAAATGGTTACGTCGATGCAAGCTTTGACACTGATCTGGATGACTCTAAGTCACAAACCGGATACGTGTTTATATTGAATGGTGGAGTTGTCAGTTGTTGCAGTTCTAAGCAAAGCGTCGTGGCGGGATCTATGTGTGAAGCGGAGTACATAGCTGCTTCAGAAGCAGCAAATGAAGGAGTCTGGATGAAGGAGTTCATATCCGATCTAGGTGTCATACCTAGTGCATCGGGTCCAATGAAAATCTTTTGTGACAATACTGGTGCAATTGCCTTGGCAAAGGAATCTAGATTTCACAAGAGAACCAAGCACATCAAGAGACACTTCAATTCCATCTGCGATCAAGTCAAGGAGGGAGACCTAGAGATTTGCAAGATACATACGAATCTGAATGTTACAGACCCGTTGACTAAGCCTCTCTCACGAGCAAAACATGATCAGCACCAAGACTCCATGGGTGTTACAATCATTACTGTGTAATCTAGATTATTGACTCTAGTGCAAGTGGGAGACTGAAGGAAATATGCCCTAGAGGCAATAATAAAGTTGTTATTTATATTTCCTTATATCATGATAAATGTTTATTATTCATGGTAGAATTGTATTAACCGGAAACGTAGTACATGTGTGAATACATAGACAAACAGAGTGTCACTAGTATGCCTCTACTTGACTAGCTTGTTGAATCAAAGATGGTTAAGTTTCCTAGCCAAAGACATGAGTTCTCATTTGATTAACGGAATCACATCATTACAGAATGATGTGATTGACTTGACCCATTCTGTTAGCTTAGCACTTGATCGTTTAGTATATTGCTATTGCTTTCTTCATGACTTATACATGTTCCTATGACTATGAGATTATGCAACTCCCGAATACCGGAGGAACACTTTGTGTGCTACCAAACGTCACAATGTAACTGGGTGATTATAAAGGTGCTCTACAGGTGTCTCCGATGGTACTTGTTGAGTTGGCATAGATCGAGATTAGGATTTGTCACTTCGATTGTCGGAGAGGTATCTCTGGGCCCTCTCGGTAATGCACATCACTATAAGCCTTGAAAGCAATGTAACTAATGATTTAGTTGCAGGATGATGCATTACAGAACGAGTAAAGAGACTTGCCGGTAACGAGATTGAACTAGGTATTGAGATACCAACGATCGAATCTCGGGCAAGTAACATACTGATGACAAAGGGAACAACGTATGTTGTTATGCGTTTTGACCGATAAAGATCTTCGTAGAATATGTGGGAGCCAATATGAACATCTAGGTTCCGCTATTTGTTATTGACCGGAGACGTGCCTCGGTCATGTCTACATAGTTCTCGAACCCATAGGGTCCGCATGCTTAACGTTTGGTGACGATCGGTATTATGAGTTTATGTGTTTTGATGTACCGAAGATAGTTCGGAGTCCCGGATGTGATCATGGACATGATGAGGAGTCTCAAATGGTCGATACATAAAGATTGATATATTGGACGGCTATATTCAGATACCGGAAGTGTTCCAGGTGATTTCGGAGAAAACCGGAGTGCCGGAGGGTTACTGAAACCCCCCCGGGAGAACTAATGGGCCACATGGGCCTTAGTGGAGAGAGAGAGGGCCGGCCAGGGCAGGCCGCGCGCCCCCTCCCCCTCTGGTCCGAATTGGACTAGGGAAGGGGGGCGGCGCCCCCCTTTCCTTCTCCCTCTCCTCCTTCCTTTCCCCCTCCTAGTAGGAGTAGGGAAGGGGAGTCCTACTCCTACTAGGAGGAGGACTCCTCCTCTCCTGGCGCGCCCCAAGGGCCGGCCAGCCTCCCCCTTGCTCCTTTATATACGGGGGCAGGGGGCACCCTAGAACACACAAGTTGATAGTTTCCAGCCGTGTGCGGTGCCCCCCTCCACCATAATCTGCTGGAATTTTGTCTATTTTGGGCCTAGCCCAATAGCAGTTTCAGAAATTCCTAATAAATCCTAGAGGCCCAAGCAGCCCATTCGTGCAAGGCAAGAGGTGGAACTAAAGTTTAGTCCCACATTGCTAGTTTAGAGGGAGTTGGACCTCTTTATAAGGGAGGCTCTTTCTCCACATGTATGAGGATGAGAACAAGAGGGACATCCACGTGCGCTCCTCCTCCGCCGCCCGCCTCGCCACGACGCGCCACGGGTTGCGGGAATGAGCCGAGCTGGTGTCTAATTTTTTCCACGCACGACGGGTATACGAAAGGTCACGCGAAAGCTGAAACATTTTCGCTGTAGTGGAGATTGAATACGAACGGCGCACCTCTTCGCCTGCTGCCTGTTCGTTTCATCTCCCTCGTTCTCTTCAGCTCCCGGCGCAGCCTCTCGCCTCCTTCTCTTGCGCCTATAAAAGGGAGGTCGCTCCTCTCAAAGAGACGCACCAGTACCTCTTCTTCCTCTCGCCACAAGTTCCTGAGCACTGTGTTGCTGCTACATTCTTCCCCATCCCGACTTGCGGCGTGCGCCACAGGTCGGGACAGTAGGCCTCCGAAACCGCACCTTTTGAGTCATGTACGGGAGAAGGGTGATAAGGTTTTTGGGGAGCGCTCAGCGCGACTACTGACTTCTTCGTCACGGACGCCCCACACTCCGACGACTACTTCCCCGACGACGACTTCTTCCCCAACGTCGACAACCTCCTCGACGACATGGCTGGTGAGGACACTGACCCCAAGATCGGTGCATTTGCTCCCGTTCCGTACGTTCTCATACTCTTTCTGTTAGAGGTTCTATCACAACTTCTTGCTCTAGTGTCTGTTCTAGATATGATCGGTTCTAGTTCATATATACAGAAGCTATTCACCTTCTCTCTGTGGAATTGCATGACTTGTTTTATCTCTGCTATATTAGTCATGCTTTATCTAGTATTTCTGTCAATAAAATCATTCGGTAAATTGCTCATATTTCCAACAATCCAAAAACCTTATTATAGGCAATTTACCCCGAGTGGTTTTGCTGCTTCCATGAGACCTCCTATGTTTGAGGGTATCCACTATAAGAGGTGGCGCGTGAGAGAAGTCTTATGGTTTCAAACCATGAGTTGCGATGACGCCACTCTTGGCAAACCTGAAGGAGAGCTTGATGCTCAACAGGCACAAGCTTTTCAGAAAATGGATACTCTGTTTAAGGCTGCTCTCTTGAGTGTTCTTGGTGAGAACATAGTTGATGCTTATGCATCAATTGATAATGGAAAAGATATGTGGGATGCACTCGAGGCCAAGTTTGGGGTCTCGGATGCTGGCACTGAGCTGTACATCATGGAGAAATTCTATGATTACAGGATGACTAAAGAGCGCTCCGTGGTTGAGCAAGCTCATGAGATACAGTCATTTGCTAGAGAACTTGATCACTTCAGTTGTATGCTACCGGACAAGTTTGTTGCCGGAGGTATCATCACTAAGCTTCCTCCATCGTGGAGGAACTTTGCTACCTTACTGAAGCATAAGAGACAGGAGTTTTCCGTCCCGGATCTCATTGGCACTCTTGATGTTGAAGAAAAGGCGAGAGCAAAGGACACACGTGCTCGAGGTAATGAGTGAGGATCTAGTGCCAATCTGGTACAGAAGAAGAACTTCCAGCCCCACAAGTTCAAGAACAAGGGCAAGTTTGCTGGTAAAGCAAAGTTTGATGGGAAGAACAAGGATGTGCAACACACGAACTTCAAGAAGAAGAATGACAAGAAGAAAGGTGTTTGTCATGTGTGTGGGGATCCTGATCATTGGGCTCCTAGTTGCCCTGATCGCTATGACAAGCGTCATCCTGGGAAAGGCGGCAAGACTGCTAATGTTGTCATTAGAGACACTCACATGAAGGATGCTGGGTATGGTATATTTCCCACTATTCTTTCAGTATGTCATTCTCCTGATTGGTTGATTTACACGGGTGCTAATGTGCATGTATGCGGTGATATTTCCATGTTTTCGTCTTATCAGACTGTCGGTGTACAAAAGTAGGGGCTCTCCTTTTGACCCCTTTACTTGTGCACGGGCAATCAGAGCCGCGCGCCACGGCCGCACGTAGCAGGGCAAAGGAGGGAAGCCGGAGAGAAGTCGAAGCACAAGACGGTCAAGGCGACGCCAAGACCAGAAATACTAAAAAGCGAGAGGGTGAGGTGGACCTCCCCCGGCAGGACTCTTGCCAGGGCGGCCCCCGCGGCCCCGGCAAGAGCCTTGCCGGGGCGACTTGCCCAACACCAACAGAACGAGCCACCCTTGAGCCCAAAGGTTTCGAACGCCGTCAACAACTACGTTGGGACCAGGGCCTGGGAGGCACCTCCGTGGTGGCATGCAGATCTTTGTCAAGACCATAGATATATGAGATCAGATGAGAACCAGAAGACGGCGACCTTCGGCGGGATCCTTGCCGAGGAGATCCATAAGACCCCCGGCAAGCGCCTTGCCGGGGACGACCGCAACGCCACGGCAAGACCCTTGCCGGGCCCCCGGCAAGGCCCTTGCCAAGGGCGTCAGCGGGGCCACAGCCAGGCCCACGTCGACCAAGACTCCACAGCCGTCCCCAAGCAGCTGCTAGCTCAACCAGCTGGGCAGGCACCTGCGTGGCGACGGGCGGCCTCTACGCCAACTCAGCAAGCACCTGCGTGGTGGCATGCAGATCTTCGTGAAGACCCTACCACCGCGCCACCTCAGCTGCCTGCCTGCCTACATGGCGCCGCATGCATCGCTGGCCTGGGCGCGTGTCGAAGCAAGGCGAGGTGGCGACGGACGGGACGGTCCCCGTTCCCGTCCCCGATAAAGCTAAGGGACACCTAAGCGATGCATTAAATGCGTCTTGTCCTGTAACACGGGCGATAAGCTCGCAGCACTGTATACCTTTCCACCTCATGTGTGCCACTGTGGCAGCCCCTTTCGACTATAAAAGGACGCCCATGGCGTACTGGAGAGGGATTCGGCTTTTTGGAACTACGCAGCCACCGTAGCTAGTTCAGAAGCTCAAGAACACTCAATACATCCACCAAAGCAGGACTAGGGTTTTACGCATCCTCGCGGCCCGAACCTGGGTAAACGATCCTTGTGCTAGCTCCTGGACCTGCTCTCCTCAGAACCCCACGCCCGCCGACCGTAGAAGGGATTCCAGTAATCCCATAGGTGTCGTTCCCACCAACATCTTTGGCGCGCCAGGTAGGGGGCGCAATTGTGAGAATCTGGTCTATTAGTTAGCCTAGCAGTTCTTCATCGCCATGGCTCCCAAGAAGAAGACGATCACGGCGATCGGCTCGTCGGGAGCCGTACGGCCCGTGCCAGTGCGGGCGAGCAGCGGGCCGGTCGCGGACAGGTCCCGGGCCGCAGTCCGCGAGCACCAGCATCGCTCTGGCAGTCAGAGCCTGGCGAGCGGCGTCGTTCGTGCGCTAAGCGACGAGCCGCACACCGCCAAATCCAAAGACGGAGTTTGGCCACGCAGGCGGTGCGGGGCCCTCCAGGAGTGTCGTTGTGCCACCCACGGGCGGCGCAACAACCTCCAAGACGCCCACGCCGGCGCCCACAGCGCGCTCTTCCCAGGGTGCGCGCGACAAGCAGCGCCACCACGCTAGAGACCCCGGACATCGCCGTGGGAAGAGTCATGTGCATCGTCTGCAGGACGAAGGAGTCCAGCATGCCCGCCGAAGTGCTGGCGAAAATGGCGTGCAGCCGCTGGGCAGTGATAGAGCTCCTTCTAACGTGATTTGGAGTCGAAGCGCGCCACGGTCCACGCAGCTGTCGCCACCACCCACGCTAGCAGAAGCTTTGGCGCGCGCAGCTGCTCCTCGACTTCCCTCCTACTGCGGAGAAGCTCGACGAGTGGAGAGCCAACATCCGGAGCCTCGTCGCCGTCGCCAATAAAGATGATCCGCGACCGGCGGGGCCCTCAGGCCGGCGCTCCATCGAACCACCGCATGCTAGTGGTGGAGAGGCTGGGGGTGCTGCGGCCACGGTGCATTCTCCTCCTCCACGCCAGCCACCGCGGGTGTCGGTCCATCGCGATGACGCTTGTGATAATATTTCCATAGCGTCATCCGATCCACGGACCCACCGCGACCAGCGCCAAGTTCTTCGAGAACGAGCCCATGAAGATGCTCGAACCACTATCGAGCGCCGGCGCGATACACGCCACCATTCGGACAAACGGGCGGGACCCGCTATGGACCACCCAGCACCGGGGGGCTCCGGCGATCTACCTTACGAGGTGGGTTGCCCGGCCTTTACCCGTGATCTGCGGTAGTTCCTGTGGCCGTCCCACCGCACGTTCAAGCCCCACGTCAGCGAGAAGTACAACGGCAAGACCCATCCGTCAGAGTTCCTCAGCATCTACACCATCGCGATGCAAGCTGCCGGAGCTCGCGACGACAAGGTGCTTGCCAATTACTTCCGGTTGGCACTAAAGCCCAACGTCATGTCTTGGTTGATGCACTTGCCGGCGGATTCCATTTCTTCTTGGTCAGATCTGTGCCATGAGTTCGTTGGTGCCTTCACCGGGGGCCACCAAGCTCATGGCCAGGCCAGTGATTTGCATATCATTCCCCAGAAGGAAGGGGAAACCCTGCGCAAGTACATCCAGAGGTTCAGCCGGGTGCAGTACAACATCCCCGATGTTCATCCCGCCGCCGTGATCAGCGTGTTCCATCAGAACGTGCGCAACCGCAAGATGCGCGAAGAGCTGGCGACGAACAAGGTTAAGGATGTGGCCGAACTTTATGTTCTGGCCGATAGGTGCGCCCGGGCTGAAGAGGGAAGGAAGTACCCCGGTGAGGACGCCAGCGCGGAAACCGACTCTACTGATGAAGACACCGCCGCCCCGACGAAGAAGGGCCGGCGTCGCAACAGGAAACGCAAGGGCAAGACCGTGCTTGCCGTCGATGGCTCCGGCAGCACCGGCGCCACCAAGAAGGCTAAGGAAGACGACCCCAGCAAGGAAATTGCCAGGTGCGCCGCTTGCCGGGCCTTGGCGGCTGCCGACAAGCCGGGGGGCTCCGACAAGCAGTATTGCAAGATCCGTCGCACCAAGGCCACGACCTCCAGAACTGCCGACAAGTTGAGCTGCTTGCTGAGAAGCAAAAGGCCGAGTATGAGAGGTGGGACAAGGAGAAGGGTCAGGATGGTGCCGAGGGATCCGGCAAGAAGCATGGCGGCCAAGGAGGTCGCCGCGTCAAGGATAACCAACAAGAGAGGCCCGCTCGGGGCCGCGACAAGAAGCAAGAAGATGATGATCATGACGAGGACGACGAGTCCGGCGAGCAAGAGTTCCAGAAGGCTACAGAGGCCATGTGCGTCAACGATGGCCCCTCGCTGCATACTTCTCACCGCCAGCTCAAACAGTGGGCGCGTGAGATTACAGCAGCGGAGCCCTCGTTCGATGCTCAGAAGCCGCTGAAGTGGTCCAGCACGCCCCTCATCTTTGACGCTGAGGACCACCCTGACCGCACAACTGCCGTCGGGTGTTTGCCGTTGTTGGTCTCACCAACGATATGCAACCTCAAGGTGAACAAGATGCTGGTTGACGGCGGGGCCGGTCTGAACTTGATCTCACCCGTTGTGATCAAAAGGCTGCAAATTCCTGATGGAGACCTTAAGGAAACGGGCACGTTTCAAGGGGTCAACCCGGGAAGGAGCCAGCCGAAGGGGAAGGTCATGTTGCTTGTGACGTTTGGAGGCGAGCTGAACTACAGGACGGAGAGGATTGTCTTCGACGTAGCCGAGATCCCCTGGCCCTACAACGGGATCCTCGGCCGCCCGGCACTAGCCAAGTTCATGGCGGCGGCGCACTATGCCTACAACACACTGAAGATGCCTGGGCCGATGAACATCATCCCGTCTCCTCCGACAAGAAGGACGCACTAATCTTCGCCGACATACTCTACCGGGAAGCAGTTGCAGCAGCTGCCGCCAAGGCACTTGCTCCTGCCGCTGAAGCCCCGGGAGGGAAGAAGAAGACCGGCAAGACCGCCTCTCGCACCCACTCCAGCAAGCGCACCTCTTCGAAGTGTTGTGCTACCGTCGAGGACGTGCCAGAGAGCTCCACCGGCAAGAGCAAGAAATCCAGAGCTGCGCCACCAGAGACCAAGAAGGTGTCCGTCAGGGAGGATGGCACAGGAGGGGCTTTTACCATAAGCTCCACCCTCGACGGCAAATAGGAAAGCGTGCTCATCACTTTCCTGCGGGCGAATGTCGATGTGTTTGCGTGGCAAGCATCTGACATCCCCGGCGTTCCCAGGGAAGTGATTGAGCACCATCTTGCTGTCGGTCCCCATGCGCGACCCGTCAAGCAGAAGGTCAGGAAGCAAGCTTTGGAACGGCATGAGTTCATCACAGAGGAGATCAGGAAGTTGGAAGCAGCAGGCTTGGTGAGGGGAGTGCTCCATCCGACGTGGTTGGCCAATCCGGTTGTGGTGCGCAAGGCAAACGGGAAGTGGAGGTTGTGTATTGATTACACAGATATCAATAAGGCTTGTCCTAAGGACCCCTTCCCGTTGCCACGCATCGACCAGGTTGTTGACTCCACGGCCGGGTGTGATCTGTTATCATTCCTCGACGCCTACTCGGGCTACCACCAGATCTTCATGACAAGAGAAGATGAAGAGAAGACAGCATTCATCACCCCATGTGGTACGTATTGCTTTTTACGGATGCCTTTCGGGTTGAAGAGTGCTGGCTCAACATTTGCAAGGGCAGTCCAAATTGGTTTTGAACCCCAGCTACATAGAAATATGGAAGCCTATATGGATGACATAGTGGTCAAAACCAAGGACAGGGCAACTCTTGTACAAGACTTAGAAGAGACGTTTGCCAACCTGCACAAGATCAACCTCAAGCTGAACCCTGAGAAGTGTGTCTTCGGCGTTCCGTCCGGCAAGATTCTCTGGTTCTTTGTGTTGCAGCGTGGGATCGAGGCAAACCCAGACAAGATCAAGGCTATCGAGCAGATTGAGGCGCCCAAGCGGATCAAGGATGTGCGTCGGCTCACTGGCTGCGTTGCCGCCATGAGTCGATTCATCTCCAAGTCTGCCGAGCGCCCCCTTCCCTTTTCCAAGATCCTGAAGAAGGCGGGCCCAATGGAGTGGACCCCCGAGGCCGAAGCAGCATTGCAAGACCTAAAGAGATACATTTCCTCTACACTGATACTAGTTGCGCCTAAACCACAAGAGCCGTTGCTGCTGTATATGGCGGCAACGAATCAAGTGGTCAGTGCCGCACTAGTGGCGCAGAGGGAGGTTGACGAAGAGGCAGAGGTAGCGGCAAGACCGGCAGACGGCAAGTCAGAGACTCCCCCGGCAGGGCCTGGTGCCAGCAAGGCAAGGCTCCCGACAGAGTCTGACGCCATCAGGACAGAGCCTGCGCAGTCAAGTGAGGTGGTGCAGAAGAAGAAGATGATGCAGCACCCGGTTTACTTTGTCAGCTCCCTCTTGCAGGGGGCTAGGTCAAGGTACTCCGGTGTGTAGAAATTGCTCTTCGGCCTTCTTATGGCCTCGAGGAAGCTGCGTCATTACTTCCAAGCCCACGAGATCACTATCGTCACCCGCCTCCCGTTGCAACGGATACTGCACAACCCAGACGCAACCGGAAGGATTGTGGAGTGGGCCTTGGAATTGTCAAGCTTTGGATTGAAGTTTGAAAGTACTTCAACAATATAGAGCAGAGTCCTGGCGGAGTTCATTGCAGAATGGACCTCAACGCCTGATGAAGAGATCCAGGGGACCACTCTCCCCGGCAAGGAAACAGCTCGCGACTGGATTATGTACTTTGACGGAGCTTTCTCGCTGCAAGGCGCCGGTGCTGGTGTGCTGCTCGTCGCACCCACCGGAGAGCACCTCCAGTATGTAATCCAGATGCACTTTCCCAGGGAGATGTCCACCAACAACACTGCTGAATACGAGGGGTTGCTTGCCGGTCTCAGGATCACGGCAGACCTCGGAGTTAAAAAGCTCATCATCCGGGGTGATTCACAGCTTGTCGTCAGACAAGTCAACAAGGATTATCAGAGCCTGTTGATGGAGGCCTACGTAGATGAGGTGAGGAAGCTGGAGGAGCGCTTTGACGGTATACAAGCGGAGCATGTTCCCCGAGCGAAGAACGACATCACTGACTACCTGTCAAAGCGCGCTACATTCAAGCTACCTGTGCAACCAGGTACCTTTTTGCTTCGGTTGACTCAACCATCCGTCGAACCATCAACAGAGCAGAACAAGTGGAGGAAATCAGGCCCCGGCAAGTACTTTCCCGCCGAGCCCCCAGGTGCCGCCGGCAAAGGTGTTGTCGTGGACCCTGAGCCTGCCGAGGAGCGACCGACTCCGGCAGGCCGTCAAGCCCTGGCCGTAGCCGCTCCCATGGCAGAAGAGATGCCTTTGGTCCTTGCGGTCGAGCCCCAGGCTCCGGCATGGGCACAGCATACCGTCCGATTCCTCCAAACAGGGGAGCTTCCTGAGGAGCAGGAAGAAGCGGAGAAAGTAGCCCGTCGGTCTGCTATGTATCAGTTCGTCGATGACGTCCTGTATAGGAAGAGACCGAACGGTGTGAAATTGAAGTGCATTCCCCGGGAGGAAGGACTGGAGCTGTTGGCGGAGATCCACGGACGCATATGTGGCTCCCACATAGGGTCAAGGGCCCTTGCCGGCAAGGCGTTCCGGCAGGGTTTCTTCTGGCCCACTGCCCTCCAGGATGCAACGGCACTAGTAACCAAGTGTGAAGCTTGAAAGTTTCATTCAAATAAGCTTCATCAACCAGCTCAAGCCCTTCAAACAATCCCTCTCTCCTGGCCATTTTCGGTCTGGGGGCTCGACATACTGGGCCCCTTCCCCCATGCTGTTAGGGGCTTTGAGTTCACACCGTGAGGAAGGTGACAGCATAGTCAACCGTCAAGTTCTTCAAGTGACTAGTCTGCCGTTTTGGTGTGCCAAACAGAGTCATCACCGACAACGGCACACAGCTCACAGGCCACACCTTCATGCAATACATCCAAGACCTCGGCAGCAAGGTCTGTTTTGCCTCCGTGGCACACCCACGGAGCAACGGCCAAGCGGAGAGGGCAAATGCTGAAGTGTTGCGAGGCCTGAGGACAAAGACTTTTGACAAGCTGCACAAGAGCGGAAGGCGCTGGATTGATGAGTTGCGGGCGGTTCTTTGGTCGATCAGGACGACGCCAAATCGAGCCACCAGCCAGACACCCTTTACCCTAGTATATGGGGCAGAAGCAGTTCTCCCCACGGAACTCATATACGGGTCACCTCAAGTGCTCGCTTATGACGAGTTTGAGCAAGGGCAGTTGCGGCAAGATGACGCAACGCTCCTTGAGGAAGCTCGTCTTCGGGCGGCTGTAAGAGCAGCACGCTACCAGCAAGCCTTGCGCCGCTACCATAGCCGCAAGGTTCATGCCCGAAGCTTTGAGGAAGGCGACCTTGTTCTTCGGCACGTTCAGTCGGCCAAGAATTCCAACAAGTTGACGCCAAAGTGGGAAGGCCCTTATCGGGTAATACGATTCACCAGGCCCGGCGCAGTCCGCCTGGAGACCGAAGATGCTGTCCCAGTGAGCAACTCCTGGAACATCGAGCATCTTCGCAAGTTTTACCCATAAGGCGCGGCCAGAGACTTTCATCCCCCGATACAAGGATCCAACCACAACAAGCCAAGGTTGCCGGGGGCTGCGGATTCAGATAAAGTCTTTCATCCCCCTGATTATGCGTTTCCGTATAGAACTGGGACATGTGAAACCTCGTTCATGTTCTTAAAACCACCGTGCTCCCCTTTTCCTGTACCCAAGAGCTACCTCCTGGATCAGAATTTGGTAGTAGTCGCGGTGGCGGGGAGATGAACGAGGGGCCTAACTCTACTTCACTCCTGCCTCCGCCAAGAGCGCGAGAATGGTCGACTGAAGTGGGGAGACGGCAAGGCCTGTTGCCGGGCAACAATGTTTATCTTAAAAATAACAAGGGTTCGTCCTTGGCGTGGGCCTCGCTCACGCACAAAGAACCCAGCAAGCACCCTTTTTCATTAAAAACATCCCATACAGGTATAGTTCATACGGAATTAAAAACATGAGCAAGGGGATTACAAGTCTTAAAATTAACAAGTGCCCGAAGGCTTACAAACTAAAAAGAGATAAGGTGCCCGTAATCCCTTTCTTGTCCCTCTCCTCAGAAGGTAGAACAAGGAAGCCGGAGGGCAAAAAGAGCGCCTAGTCAAGGTACGAGGAGCAGAAGGCACCAAGAGAACATCTTGGTGCCGGGAAAGGAGCTGGAAGACGAGGCAGCGGGCCGGCAATACGCGACGAAGGCGTCGGTGCCCGCGTACTCCGACTTGACGGCCGCCACCCACCTTCTTCGCCTTCTCCGGCCCTCCTACGCCAGCTGCCCAAGGAAACGATGAGGAGCGCCCCGATGGAGAGCTTGGGAAGGCCCTCGGCAGGGCGCGTGGCCGAGGAAGGGGCGGCGAGGTCAGTCAGAGTCGGCATCCTGCCGCTCGACTTCCTCGTCTTCGTTGTCGCTGTCCTCCTCGTCACTCCCGCTTGAGGAGGAATCTTATCGTCGGAGGAGCTCTCCACGCAGCACTTCAGGCGAGTTCCGAGGTCTCTGAAGACTTTGACGGAGAGCAGGCCGCCCTCCATTAACTTGAAGTAGCGGACGAGCCCCACCGTCAGGCTATGGATGCGAGCGAATGTCTTCCATCCGCGACGGAGATACATAACATGAGGAGCAGGGAAGTCGACGTCGACCCGCGTGCCGCCAGTCCCGCAGCCCCTCATGTGCAATCTGGGGGTCTGGGGCGGGTCGAGCTCCATCTCCTGAGCGAAGGGGGTGGGGAGATGGAGACGACAACGCGGTGGCCGGCGCGGCCTGATGAAGAACTCGCGGGGCTAGTCCCCGACGTGACCTTCCGTCGCGGGAGGCACCGCTGGCGGGGGCACGGCCGCCGCGCCACCTCTTCCCCCTCTCCCCCGACCGCCACGGCGACCTCGGCCACGCCCCCTCCCCCTTCCTCTCATGGCCGGCTCCGCCGCCACGGGCTCGTGGGAAGGAGGGACGCGCTGACGAGCAGCGACCCTCGTCGCCACCGTCGAAGGCCCAGCACCTCCTCTCGCCATGGCAGGTGGAAGAAAGGAGCGAAGGCGAAGGAGGATGAATACTGAAGGAATGTGGGATGACGCCCCCCTCCCCCTCCTTATAAAGGGGCAGGGTCGAGGCTCGGCCGCCCCACTCAGCCAATCCAGCCATCGGAGGCGCAGGGAATCAGGACCGACCCGCTGCCCCAATCAGCGACGGCCCGGTTTCCCGCCTCCACCACCTGCCACTTGCATGAAGGACGCGTGGCGAGTGGGCAGGATCGAAAGGATGGGTGAGGCGACCGTTCCCCGCCCCATGACCATGGGGCGTGGGCGCCTTGAAGACTGCGACCCAAGTCCACCCAGTAAATGAGCCACGCATCCACGCCTCCCTCTTTTTATGGGGAAGGCGCGAGCCGCCTCTTTACCACGATGTGATGCATGCATGCGGAAACCGCCCCATGCATGACCCCCACGTCATGCACAACCCTCCATGTCGCGCGCAGGTCGTGGGGAAGCGCAGCGAACCAAGAGTTACTGCGGTAAAAACCCGCCCCGCCTGC
Organism: Triticum aestivum; assembly: GCF_018294505.1. Taxonomy (NCBI): domain Eukaryota; kingdom Viridiplantae; phylum Streptophyta; class Magnoliopsida; order Poales; family Poaceae; genus Triticum; species Triticum aestivum. Next base: position 583,468,240 of record NC_057802.1, on the reverse strand, counting down.
GCGCGCACCGTTTTGGGCCTGGCCCAAGAACGTGTCGCGCTTATGTGTGGCCCAGGCCCGAGGGCTCCTGTCGGTGTACAAAAGTATGGGCTCTCCTTTTGACCCCTTTACTTGTGCATGGGCAGTCAGAGCCGCGCACCACGGCCGCACGTAGCAGGGCAAAGGAGGGAAGCCGGAGAGAAGCCGAAGCACAAGACGGTCAAGGCGACGCCAAGACCAGAAATACTAAAAAGCGAGAGGGTGAGGTGGACCTCCCCCGGCAGGAGTGTTGCCGGGGCGGCCCCCGCGGCCCCGGCAAGAGCCTTGCCGGGGCGACTTGCCCAACACCAACAGAGCGAGCCACCCTTGAGCCCAAAGGTTCCGAACGCCGTCAACAACTACGTTGGGACCAGGGCCCGGGAGGCACCTCCGTGGTGGCATGCAGATCTTTGTCAAGACCATAGATATATGAGATTAGATGAGAACCAGAAGACGGCGACCCTCGGCGGGATCCTTGCCAAGGAAATCCACAAGACCCCCGGCAAGCGCCTTGCCGGGGACGACCGCAACGCCACGGGGCGTCATCGGGGCCACAGCCAGGCCCACGTCGACCAAGACTCCACCGCCGTCTCCAAGCAGCTGCTAGCTAAACCAGCTGGACAGGCACCTGCGTGGCGACGGGCGGCCTCTACGCCAACACGGCAAGCACCTGCATGGTGGCATGCAGATCTTCGTGAAGACCCTACCACCGTGACACCTCAGCTGCCTGCCTGCCTACATGGCGCCGCATGCATCGCTGGTCTGGGCGCGTGTCGAAGCAAGGCGAGGCGGCGATGGACGGGACGGGCCCCGTTCCCGTCCCCGATAAAGCTAAGGGACACCTAAGCGATGCATTAAATGCATCTTGTCCTGTAACACGGGCAATAAGCTCGCAGCACTGTATACCTTTCCACCTCCTGTGTGCCACTGTGGCAGCCCCTTTCAACTATAAAAGGGGGCCCATGGCGTACTGGAGAGGGATTCGGCTTTTTGGAACTACGCAACCACCGTAGCTAGTTCAGAAGCTCAAGAACACTCAATACATCCACCAAAGCAGGACTAGGGTTTTACGCATCCTCGCGGCCCGAACCTGGGTAAACGATCCTTGTGCTGGCTCCTGGACCTGCTCTCCTCACAACCCCGCACCCACCGACCGTAGAAGGGATTCCAGTGATCCCATAGGTGTCGTTCCCACCAACACAGACCGCAGGGACTTCAACCATGCTGATGGGCAACGGTCCAAGTGCTTCTATTCATGGTGTCGGCAGGGTCGATCTAAAGTTTACTTCGGGGAAGATCATGCGGCTGAAGAACGTGCATTATGTCCCCTCCGTCAATAAAAATCTTGTTAGCGGATCTCTTCTGTGTTGAGATGGCTATAAGCTTGTCTTTGAGTCGAATAAATTTGTAATATCCAAGTATGGAACCTTTGTTGGTAAAGGCTATGAGTCAGGAGGCCTGTTTCGTTTATCCTTGTCAGACATTTGCAATAAAGTTGTTAATCATGTTTGCAACAATAGTGAATCAAATGTGTGGCATTCACATCTTTGTCATGTTAACTTCGGTTGCATGTCGCGACTAGCGAAGTTGAACTTAATCCCTAGTTTCACCACTGTCAAGGGATCTAAGTGTTAAGTTTGTGTGCAAGCTAAGCAACCTCGTAAGTCTCACACGACTGCGGAAACGAGAAATCTTGCACCACTAGAGCTCATACATTCAGATCTATGTGAAATGAATGGTGTTTTGACAAAAGGTGGAAAGAAATATTTCATGACGTTAATTGACGACTCCACTAGATACTGCCGTGTGTATCTTCTGAAATCTAAGGATGAGGCTTTGAACTTTTTAAAGATCTATAAAGCTGAAGTGGAAAACCAACTTGATCGAAAAATCAAGAGGCTTAGGTCCTACCGTGGTGGAGAGTATTTTTCCAATGACTTTGATGCTTTTTGTGCGGAACATGGTATAATCCATGAGAGGACGCCTCCCTATTCACCTCAGCCAAATGGGGTGGCCAAAAGAAAGAACCGTACTCTAACAGATTTGGTTAACGCCATGTTCGACACATCCGGTCTCTCCAAGGCATGGTGGGGGGAGGCGATATTGACTGCATGTCATGTCCTAAACTGAGTTCCCACAAAGAATAAAGAGATAACTCCATTCAAGGAATGGGAGAAGAAAATATTAAAACTCTCTTATCTACGAACCTGGGGTTGTTTGGCGAAAGTCAATGTGCCAATTTCGAAGAAGCGCAAGCTTGGACCAAAGACCGTGGATTGTGTTTTCTTGGGATATGCTTTCCATAGCATTGGTTATAGATTCTTGGTTGTAAAATCTGAGGTACCTGACATGCATGTCGGTACGATCATGGAGTCGAATGATGCGACTTTCTTTGAAGATATCTTTCCCATGAAGGATATGGCTACCTCATCTAATCAAGAGATGCCTAGTTCATCGAATCAGGAACCAGTTACAATTACCGAACCTGCCATTTCGATGGAACACTTTGAAAGTCCTGTGGAGGAGAACAATGATGTTCCTACTAGGAGAAAGAGACAGAGGACTGCAAAGTCCTTTGGTGATGATTTTCTTGTGTATCTCATAGATGATACTCCCGGTTCTATTTCAGAGGCCTATGCATCTGAAGATGCTGACTACTGGAAGGAAGCGGTTCGTAGCGAGATGGATTCCATCTTGGCGAATGAAACTTGGGAGATAACTGATCGTCCTTATGGGTGCAAACCTATAGGATGCAAATGGGTATTCAAGAAGAAGCTTAGGCCTGATGGTACTATTGAAAATTACAAGGCTCGGCTCGTGGCTAAGGGTTATACCCAAAAGGAAGGTGAAGACTTCTTTGATACTTACTCACCTGTGGCTCGACTGACCACTATTCGAGTTCTACTTTCACTAGCTGCCTCACATGGTCTTCTCGTTCATCAAATGGATGTTAAGACTGCTTTCCTAAATGGAGAGTTGGACAAGGAAATTTATATGGAACAACCAGATGGGTTTATACTAGATGGTCAGGAAGAAAAAGTGTGCAACTTGCTGAAGTCTTTGTATGGACTCAAGCAAGCACCCAAACAGTGGCATGAGAAGTTTGAAAGAACTTTAACAGCTGCAGGCTTTGTTGTAAACGAAGCTGACAAATGTGTGTACTATCGCCATGGTGGGGGCGAGGGAGTTATCCTTTGCTTGTATGTTGACGACATACTGATTTTCGGAACAAATATGAATGTTATTAAGGAGGTCAAGGATTTCCTATCTCGCTGTTTTGAGATGAAGGATTTAGGAGTGGCTGATGCCCTTCTGAACATCAAGTTGTTGAGAGATGATGACGGTGGGATTACATTGCTTCAATCTCACTATGTGGAAAAGATCTTGAGTCGCTTTGGCTATAGTGACTGCAAGCCCTCTCCAACACCATATGATGCTTGCGTGCTACTTCCAAAGAACTGAAGAATTGCTAGAGATCAATTGAAGTGTTCTCAGATTATTGGTTCGCTTATGTACTTAGCCAATGCTACAAGACTTGACATCTCTTTTGTTGTTAGCAAACTGAGTCGGTTTGTCTCAAAACCAGGAGATGTGCATTGGAAAGCTCTAGAGAGAGTTTTGCGTTATTTGAAAGGCACTACGAATTATGGAATTCACTACACTGGGCACCCAAAGGTGCTTGAAGGGTATAGTGACTCAAACTGGATCTCAGATGCTGATGAGATAAAGGCCACGAGCGGATATGTATTCACTTATGGAGGTGGCGCTGTTTCTTGGAAGTCTTGCAAGCAGACCATCTTAACGAGGTCAACAATGGAAGCAGAACTCACAGCACTGGATACAGCTACGGTCGAAGCAGATTGGCTTCGTCAGCTCTTGAATGACTTGCCGGTTGTTGAGAAACCTGTACCGGGTATCCTTATGAACTGTGACAATCAAACTGTGATCACGAAAGTGAGCAGCTCAAAGGATAGCATGAAGTCATCAAGACACGTTTAGAGAAGGTTAAAGTCTGTCAGGAAAATGAGAAACTCCGGAGTTATTGCATTGGATTATATCCAAATGTCTAAGAATCTGGCAGATCCTTTTACTAAGGGTCTATCACGTAACGTGATAGATAATGCATCGAGGGAGATGGGTATGAGACCCACAATATGAGTTGTTCACAGTGGTAACCTATTCTTGGTGATCGGAGATCCCGTGAATTAGATGTGGAAGACAAGCTGTTGGTCAACTGAGAGGAGAGTATCCTTACTATCAACAATACCACTCCATGAAGATGCAATACTCTCCTAATCTGCATGGCAGGTTGATGTATATCTTAATGTGTTCTAAGTGGCTCATTGAAGCAGAGATGTCGTCCTGCAGAACATCTTTTGAAGAACGCACCTATATGAGTCTGATTGTTAAACGTCGCAATCTATGAGAGTAGGGTTCTCTCTAGTAAACTCATGAAAGGTCTCGGAGTATGATGCATAAGCTCCACCCGCGGGGAAGACCCACGGTAGCCACGTATCGGTCAAGGCTTTATGTGAAGCTAGATTCGCAGAAAACTTGCAGTTCAAGGCCCAGTCCACTGTCCAAGTTGCTTACTAGTGTAGCATAGAGTTCTAGGTGGAAGTTCAACTTAACAGTCTCCACTGTAGTACGGGTATATAAAACAGTGTTTTGGAACCAAAGGCAAATTTTGTGTGCCTCTGGGATCTGGTGGGGGATTGCTGGAATTTTGTCTATTTTGGGCCTAGCCCAATAGCAGTTTCAGAAATTCCTAATAAATCCTAGAGGCCCACGCAGCCCATTCGGGCAAGGCAAGAGGTGGAACTAAAGTTTAGTCCCACATTGCTAGTTTAGAGGGAGTTGGACCTCTTTATAAGGGAGGCTCTTTCTCCACATGTATGAGGATGAGAACAAGAGGGACATCCACGCGCACTCCTCCTCCGCCGCCCGCATCGCCACGCCACGCCTCGTCACGACGCGCCGCGCCGCGCCGCGCCGCAGGTTGCGGGAATGAGCCGAGCCAATGTCTAATTTTTGCCACGCACGACGGGTATACGAAAGGTCACGCGGAAGTTGAAACGTTTTTTCTGTAGTGGAGATTGAATACGAACGGCGCACCTCTTCGCCTGCTGCCTGTTCGTTTCATCTCCCTCGTTCTCTTCAGCTCCCGGCGCAGCGTCTCGCCTCCTTCTCTTGCGCCTATAAAAGGGAGGTCACTCCTCTCAGAGAGACGCACCAGAACCTCTTCTTCCTCTCGCCACAAGTTCCTGAGCACTGCGTTGCTGCTACGTTCTTGCCCATCCCGACTTGCGGCGTGCACCGCAGGTCGGGACAGTAGGCCTCCGAAACCGCACCTTTTGAGTCCTGTACAGGAGAAGGGTGATAAGGTTTTTGGGGAGCGCTCAGCGCGACTACTGACTTCTTCGTCACGGACGCCCCGGACTCCGACGACTACTTCCCCGACGATGACTTCTTCCCCGACGTCGACAACCTCCTCGACGACATGGCTGGCGAGGACACCGACCCCAAGACCGGTGCATCTGCTCCCTTTCGTACGTTCTCATACTCTTTCTGTTAGAGGTTCTGTCACAACTTCTTGCTCTAGTGTCTGTTCTAGATGTGATCGGTTCTAGTTCACATATACAGATGCTATTCACCTTCTCTCTGTCGAATTGCATTACTTGTTTTATCTCTGCTATATTAGTCATGCTTTATCTAGTATTTCTGTCAATAAAATCATTCAGTAAATTGCTCATATTTCCAACATAATCCACCTCGGTCATATCGTCGTAGTGCTTAGGCGAAGCCCTGCGCCGGTAGCTTCATCATCACCGTCATCACGCCGTCGTGCTGACGAAGCTCTCCCTCAACACTCTGCTGGATCGTGAGTTCGTGGGACGTCACCGAGCCGAACGTGTGCAGATCTCGGAGGTGTCGTACTTTCGGTACTAAGATCGGTCGATCGTGAAGACGTACGACTACATCAACCGCTTTTTCATAACCCTTCCGCTTACAGTCTACGAGGGTACGTGGACAACACTCTTCCCTCTCGTTGCTATGCATCTCCATGATCTTGCGTGTGCGTAGGAAATTTTTTGAAATTACTATGTTCCCCAACACTGATCTGGTCGGGTTTGTGCCAAAAAGCAGTCGGAGAATCTGAATACAGTAGAGGACGTTAGGGTCTCATGCCGCCATCCCTCCATGGCTAGATCCCCTCAAGCCGAACCACACCGGAGACTCATTACAGGAGGCGACAGGCAAGTGGTAGCCAGAGATCTGCGGCCAGCTGTCTGTATCTCTCTTGGACGCTACCAGCCACGAGGGAGGACGCAAGTGAGGAAATATGCCCTAGAGGCAATAATAAAGTTGTTATTTCATATTTCCTTATTCATGATAAATGTTTATTATTCATGCTAGAATTGTATTGATCGAAAACCTAAATACATGTGTGAATACATAGACAACCACTGTGTCCCTAGTGAGCCTCTACTTGACTAGCTCGTTGATCAAAGATGGTTAAGGTTTCCTAACAATGGACATGAGTTGTCATTTGATAACGGCATCACATCATTAGGAGAATGATGTGATGGACAAGACCCATCCGTTAGCTTAGCATATTGATCGTTCTGTTTTATTGCTATTGCTTTCTTCATGTCAAATACATATTCCTTCGACTATGAGATTATGCAACTCCCGGATACCGGAGGAATACCTTGTGTGCTATCAAACGTCACAACGTAACTGGGTGATTATAAAGATGCTCTACAGGTATCTCCGAAGGTGTTTGTTGAGTGGGCATAGATCGAGATTAGGATTTGTCAATCCAAGTATCGGAGAGGTATCTCTGGGCCCTCTCGGTAATGCACATCATAAGAAGCCTTGAAAGCAAAGTGACTAATGCGTTAGTTGCGAGATGATGTATTACAGAACGAGTAAAGAGACTTGTCGGTAACGAGATTGAACTAGGTATGAAGATACCGACGATCGAATCTCGGGCAAGTAACATACCGATAGACAAAGGGAATAACGTATGTTGTCATAATGGTTCGACCGATACAGATCTTTATAGAATATTTAGGAACCAATATGAGCATCCAGGTTCCGCTATTGGTTATTGACCGGAGAAGTGTCTCGGTCATGTCTACATAGTTCTCGAACCCGTAGGGTCTGCACGCTTAACGTTCGATGACGATATTGTATTATATGAGTTATGTGATTTGGTGACCGAATGTTGTTCGGAGTCCCGGACGAGATCACGGACATGACGAGGAGTCTCGAAATGGTCGAGAGGTAAAGATTTATATATAGGACGATAGTATTCGGACACCGGAAGTACCGGAGGGGTTACCGGAACCCCTGGGGAGAATATATGGGCCATGTGAGGGGAGCACACCATCCCACAAGGGGTGGCGCCCCCCCCTATGGCAGGAGGCCAAATATAGGAGAAGGAGAAGAGGGGGTTCGCCCCCCCCCCCCTTCCTTCTCTTCTTCCCTCTTCCCTTTTTCCTTCCGGCAAATATGGTAGGGGGGCGAATTGGGGAAGACCCCAAGTAGGATTCGGCCTACTTGGGGCGCACCTTGGCTTACCCCTCCCCCTCCCACCTATATATATGTGGGGAGGGGGCACCTAGAACACACAACATCAATTGTTAGCCGTGTGCGGCGCCCCCTCCACCGTTTACTCCCACGGTCATATGTTCGTAGTGCTTAGGCGAAGCCCTGCGCGGATCACTTCACCATCACCGTCACCACGCCGTCGTGCTGACGAAACTCATCTATTACCTCGACACCTTGCTGAATCAAGAAGGCGAGGGACGTCACCGAGCTGAACGTGTGCAGAACTCGGAGGTGTCGTACGTTCGGTACTCGATCGGTGGAGCGCGAAGAAAGTTCGACTACATCAACCGCGTTGTGAAACGCTTCCGCTTACGGTCTACGAGGGTACGTAGACACACTCTCCCCCTCGTTGCTATGCATCTCCATGGATAGATCATTGCGTGTGCGTAGACATATTTTTTGTTTTTCTATGCAACGTTTCCCAACAGCGGGAATTGATCACCTTCCAGGAACTTCCATGACGCGAGACGAGATAGGAGATGGTCCGCCGCCGCCATTGATCGCCTGGGGATTCGCCCAACAGCTCTGACCGACGACGGCGAGGAGGCGACGGCGTAAGGGGGCGCTTGTGGCGGCAGGGATGCCTGGCCGCACAAGACGCCCTAGCAGGGCGAAGCACTCTCGGGTCCACTTGCAAGCTAAAATGACACCCAAGTAATACATCCTACCTATGGGAAGCTGTCAGTTTCAAAGAAAAGACCAATAAAGCTCTGTCCTTTCTGATCTAAATTATATACCCACTTGATATTTGATAATGGAGATCTTTGTACGACACACTATCATAAGATTGTTAGTGCTTATTCAATTAACAGATTACAAGAAGTACTTCCACAAGAATCATTTGGCAGTGAAGTCACGCCAAGAGATAACAATGTAAATATTTTACCAAGATCCCAAAAGACATCCAAAGAATGTTTTTTTTTCTTTCCAACAAGCAAGAAGCTACAATATAATTATTCATTCACCAAAAGCTGATCATAGCAAACGTTGTTTGTTCCACCCACACTTCTGTTCGTACTGATGAATTGGCGTATCATGATTCAGTTTGTTTACTCAGTTTTGGGGGCAATCATTGGCTTGTGAGGTTGATGCATGAGTGCCCAAAGCATATGTCCACGAGTGCTTAACTATTTAATTAATTGGCAACTAACCATAGCCCGGAGCAAGCTATCAAAGCTCATCCACAAGTTAATTTCCGAAGCCATATAATATGCATATTAGTATCAATGTACTTTTCACCATGCATGCATGTGACCTTTTCCTAACATGCTCCCGTTTTGCCCGTAAAGTAACTAGACCAGGCACTACATAGCAACAAAAGAATATTACTCTGTAAAGCTGCAGGCGTGATTATCCATAAGAGCTTAAGTTATCCAATCACATAGAAAGTATGCACAGGATATAAAAATGGAAAAGAAAGAACTACGAAGTCAACTAGGTAACACAAAGAATAATTTGGAACTAATGAACACAATTATAAAACACAAAAGTAATTAACAAAGATCTGTTCCTATAGTACTTTATTCACTCCCTAATCATCACTTAATAATGGCCTCCTATCATTTGGCCTGTTAACAAAACATGATAGGAATCTTATGATCAAGGTTAGTCAACAGAAGGAATGATCATGGATAGCTGTATACGTATATACAAACAAACGTATACATGCACACGCATCTCCAACGGATGCGTGCTCTCTTCTTTCACGTCATTTACCTGCTGGAAGGTGCAGCATCTCTGGCCTATACGTTAGTACGTTACCCGCAGGCTCTTTTGCGGTCTTCCATTCTTTTCTACTTTCGGAAGGTGGGACGCAATTATCACCAAATCAATTTTGGCAGCGTGTCACTGCGTTTGTCATATTCTTTTGACACCTATATGTTCTGACTTGAACCACATCTCTAATTTACTACGATTGTATTGATTTAATAGCTGCAAAATGTGTTGATACACTGAAATTGTGATGTATCACCTACTACTACTGATTTGTTGACCACCGGAGAAAGGAAATGATACACAATTTTTTTTCCTGATGAGCTAACAATCGGTGATAATTGCTCAGTGGAGCTAGGGTTATGATACACGTTCAAGCTGGCTTGGAAGTTGGAAAGACGAGGAGGTTTTATTTTTTGAGACAATCTCGCGAAGTTTTTATTCAAACCACCATAATGTTTACAGGGATGAAATGAATACCATCGGGTTGGCCCAACCAAACATGGCAGCCCGGCCCGACGACCAAAGCCCAGAAGCCCAACATCCGGGCCATAGATGGGATTAGCTCTTCCGCCCGAAGCCCAGCCCGAAAATACCCGATGAGGTTAAAATAATTATTTTAATTGAAAATAAGTAGAGTGATGTATTTAAATACCCTGAAAACTATTATATTGACTAGAAAAGTGCATTGTCCACATGGTTTGGGGTGGGCACGGCTCGGGCTTGGCATTTTCACTTCGCGCTTTGTCAAGCCCGGTCAAAAACCCATCCTGGCCTTGGGTATGATCAGGTTTAGGCTATCTCATGTCCATGTGTGGCATAACAATAAGCTAGTTTGGAACGAAAGGTGAGGATAAATGGTGCCCTGTGTAAATTTAATGGATGTAAAATGTTGATATTGTTATAGGGTCGTATCACCTACTACTATCTTGGTAACAACTGGAAAAATGATATCATCAGCAAATATTCCTTTCTATGATATAAAATTGTCGGACCAATTGCTCAAGAGAGTTAGGGTTATCATGGAGACGACGGTTGTCCACATGTGGCATAACGATAAGCTAGGTTAATTAGGCCTAGGGGTCGGGTAAGGGAGGAACTCTGAATTAATATAGAGAGCATCTATGTCCCCCACAACTAAGAATAAACTAACTCTTATTAACTTTAGAAAATTGTTATTACAAAACAAAAATCAGTTACCGTGTTTAAATATATTTTTTCATCTAGGTAGTAGAAAATATACAACATTATCTCAATCGACAAAGAATTAACTAATTCTCATCTGATTTTTACCAATGTGCTCGTACAGATTAAAAATATATATACAGGTAATGTAATAATTCAAAAAAATGCAAAATCTTGCAGGGATCTCAAAGTTAAATTGATGGAGTAATTAGAATTAGCAACTTTGACAAATTCAATAGCTATAAAATATGTCTTTCTAAAAACTCTGCACTCACATCCCTTAACTTTTTTCAATTGTAGAAATGGAAGTTGCCATGGCTCTATGAAGGGTATAATTTGGAATTTACAATATTAGCATGCCATGGGATGGTGTAACACAACATTGTAGCCATGCATTCTTCTTTTAATTTATGCCCCTCCATTCCTTTATGTAAGATGTATTATTTTCAGCACGATGACCAAGGCACATAATTGTAGACGAGTTAGGACGAAATTACCCTTGACAAATTTGTCGGTTAGTGACAAGTAAATCAGTTAGTCCAAAAAAGTAAGAGATACATGCAATCGTAAAAAAAGATACATGCAATCGACATAGAGATACTTTCTTCTTTTGCTACAAAAAAGATACAGACAATCAGGAGAGGGATACTTTCCCTTTTCTGGAGGGCTAACAAGAAAATTATGCGGAATTAGAAGAAATGCATCTTACATTCTGAAATTTTATTAAAAACAAATACACCTTATATAAAGGAATGAGGAAGTATAAAGGAAGCCATGCATTGTCTTTAATTTTGCTCTGCTCTCCTACAAGGCAAGCAGACACTTCAATCACACATGATTTATGACTTGCATCAGTCAAAGCATGGCACACTTAATTTTCCCCACCCCACCCCAATTGGAGGGAGGGCTCACCCTCTCTCTGTCCAAATTATTCCGGGCCCCTGAAGTGTGGACACATACATGCTCTGTTTGGCATATATGTACGGTTAATTTCCACCCTCCCATTTTAATCCCACCAATTATTCATGCATGTCCCCAGCCAGCCACCCGTATTGCCCTCCCTCCTACCTAGCTCCCCCAACACAGGCCCAAAAAAATCTCAAGCCCCCATATAACCTTTAGAGAGAGAGAGAGAAAGAGAGAGAATGGGTGTGTGCTAGAGAGAGAGAGGCACCAGCACGAGCGCCCTTCAAAAAATACTGCATAAATAAAGGGGGCAATAACTGGGGAGAAAGGGAGAGAGAGAGAGAGAGACAGAAGTGAAGAGGGGAGAGAAGAAGAAGTGGTCACTGCAGACAGAAGAGAAGATCAAAAGAGATCGGGCGATGCAGCACAAGATTGGAGGGCAACAACAAGCGCAGCAGCAGCAGCAGCAGCAGCCGGCAGCAGGAGCAGAAGAGCAAAGCAGCCAGCAGCGCCAACGGCTTCTTCCCCCACTCCTCTTCTTCAAGCTCCAGCCGCAGCTCTCGATCTGATTCATCGAGCTTCTTCTTCCTCCTCTCCCTCTCCGAATTGACTGATAGAGGAGGAGGAGGAGGATTAGCAAGAAGCAGGTGCGGCGCGGCGGGCGGCCATGGATGATACCCTCAAGTCGCTGTCCATGGACTACCTCAACCTGCTCATCAACGGCCAGGCCTTCAGCGACGTGACCTTCAGCGTGGAGGGCCGCCTGGTGCACGCGCACCGCTGCATCCTCGCCGCGCGCAGCCTCTTCTTCCGCAAGTTCTTCTGCGGCGCCGCCGCGGACCAGGCCGCCGCCGCAGCCGCCGCCGGCTCCCCGGGCGCGGTGCTCATGGACCACCTCAGCCCGCGCTCCCCCTCCGGCGCATCCGCCTCCTCCCCGCGCGGCGCCGGAGGCTCCGGGTCCGGCTCGGCCTCCGCAGCGGCGATGGCGCCCGGCGCCGTGATACCGGTCAACTCGGTGAGCTACGAGGTGTTCCTGCTGCTGCTCCAGTTCCTGTACAGCGGGCAGGTGTCGCTGGTGCCGCAGAAGGGGGAGCCGAGGCCCGGGTGCGGCGAGCGCGGCTGCTGGCACACCCACTGCGCCGCCGCCGTCGACCTGGCCCTCGACACGCTCGCCGTCGCCCGCTCCTTCGGCGTCGAGGAGCTCGCCGTCCTCACCCAGGTAATTACTTACTCTTCCTAGCTAATTAATCCCCAATTCCCAATTCTCGCTCTTCGCCCCTCTTTCCCCATGAACCAAAAAATCAAGAAACTTCTGATCTCTCTCTCTCCTGGGGCTGGGGATCGACCGATTGTGGGGATCAAGATGGGTTGGTTATGTTGGGATCGGCGAGCATTCTGATCTCTGCGGCAGCATTGATTTGATCTCTGTCCGTACCTTTTTAAATGAAGTTACTCGAGTGTGGTAGCAGTATCGTCGACGTCTTCGTCGTCGTCGCCGTCGACCCGTCGTGTCGTCTGCAGGCAGCGCACGCACGCGTGCGTCCGTATATGCATATGCATACGTACGTGCGCGCTTTCTTCCTCCTCCTGCCGCTCTTTCCTGCTCTCTCTTTATCCGTCCATCCATCCGTCTTTCCGTCACCCATCCATCCACCCCCCTTGCTTTCAGCTCTCCTTGCTAGCTAGGGTTCGTTAATGGTAAATTTCTCCTTTCCTTTTCGTCACTGTTCGTCCTTCTCAAGCCACCATGGCCGCCACTGTTGCGGCACGAGCAGCACACCACGGCTGCAAGTAGCGGGCGATTCGGCAGCACTCGGAAAGGCACACACTTTCTTGCTTTGTTTTTGCTCCTGATTTGCGATTTTGCGCTAGGGTTTTCTTTGTGCGCCGGTTAATTTCCCTTTTTCCAAAACTTTTTTCGCCAATCCCTTTAATCCTGTCTCCAATCAGCGCCATGATGCTGCTATACATACATACTGTTGCACCCTTCTGTTCCTCCTCCTTATATTTTATGCACAGGGACAATCCACTATGCACACACATCTCATATATGGGTAGAGATCTTTTCCTTTATATCGTCTCCTCTTGCTTATATTACCGCCGCTCTCTCGGTCTCTCGCTCCATGCCATACCTGTGAGCTGTGTGTGAGCTTTTGCAACTTGTGAGTGTACATATGATGGATGTGGAAAAAGTATTGAGCTTTTTGCGACGGTGATGGCTTTGTGGTTTTGCAGAAGCAGCTGGCGGGCATGGTGGAGAAGGCGTCCATCGAGGACGTGATGAAGGTGCTCATGGCGTCGCGCAAGCAGGACCTGCACCAGCTCTGGAACACCTGCTCCCACCTCGTCGCCAAGTCCGGCCTCCCGCCGGAGGTGCTCGCCAAGCACCTCCCCCTCGACGTCGTCGCCAAGATCGACGACCTGCGCCTCAAGTCCTCCATGTCCCGCCGCTCCCCCTTCCTCGCCCACCACCAGCAGCACCACCACCAGGGCTCCGTCATCGAGGCCTCCGCGGCCGAGCTCGACGACCACAACAAGATCCGCCGGATGCGCCGCGCGCTCGACTCCTCCGACGTCGAGCTCGTCAAGCTCATGGTCATGGGGGAGGGGCTCAACCTCGACGAGGCACTCGCGCTGCACTACGCCGTCGAGAACTGTAGCCGGGAAGTGGTCAAGGCGTTGCTGGAGCTGGGCGCCGCTGACGTCAACCACCCGGCTGGGCCCGCCGGGAAGACGCCGCTGCACGTCGCGGCCGAGATGGTCTGCCCGGACATGGTGGCCGTGCTCCTCGACCACCACGCCGACCCCAACGTGCGCACCGTCGACGGGGTCACGCCGCTCGACATCCTCCGTACGCTCACCTCCGACTTCCTCTTCAAGGGCGCCGTGCCGGGGCTCACCCACATCGAGCCCAACAAGCTCCGCCTGTGCCTCGAGCTCGTGCAATCGGCGGCCATGGTCATGTCCAGGGAGGACGCGGCCGGCAATGCGCCGGTGCCCATGTACAGCGACCACCACCCGGGCGCTGGCGGCGGTGGCGTGTACAGCGGCACCGGTGGCGCGAGCACGAGCATGAACCTGAGCTTGGACAACAGGATGGTGTACCTCAACCTAGGGATGGACGTGATGAACCACGGCGACGGCGGGGGCGACGACGGCGGGAGCAGATCAGGGCAAGGAGGTCCCTCTTCGTTGTTCTCCCCTCATGGCTTCCCATGAGACATGGCTGCTCTACTATCTCCTTGTAAGGCTTAGAACTAATTAATCATATGCTCTATTTTATATCCACATTATCACAGGAGATCAGTCGATGAGAATGCATGATCAGATCAGATCAGATGATCCTTTTGGGCTGTTAATTAAGTAGCGTCTTTTGTAGAGAGATCATGCATGCATGGATGTTGAATTTCAATAGTTAATTTCCTGGTGAGTTGATATGTGTTCGTTAGGGTCTACATTAATTTTCTTTTTTTTCTTAATTGGTGACGTGTTCTTCTGAGAATTTTGAGAGGTGATGTTTTAAAAAAATTGAAAAATGTTTCTGTTTTGTGCATGTGTGTTGGTGTTGGTGGGTCATGTTCTTTGATGCACTGAAACATGGACAAGAAAGGTCGATTGGTACTTGATTTCATATCATGTCTTACTACTTTTTTCTGCTCAAATGATCCTTTTGAAATCACACAAGGTCGATTCGGCTATACTATTATTTACTATATTGTCTTCCTATATGCGCTAGTACTCCCGCTGTACACAAATGTAAGACGTTTTGGTAAATTGTCGATCTTCCATTTGTGAACAGAGGGAGGATTACTTATCGCGTATAATATCTTAGTGTATGTACTCCATATTTAGCGCCATTGCAGGACTGGTTTTTATTTTTCCTTACTGGAATTTGTTTGGCCAAAATTCGTATTTTCGGCCAATTAACTTATAAAACTTATTTTACTTATAGCAAAGTGCATTTAATAGAGGTCATCATGTATATGTACTACTTACCTACATACTTTTTGCTATCTCAACCGATAGCAGTACTGTTCTTGAAAAAAGAAAAACATGTAGTGATAATTTTCTCTTTGGGAGTTATTTGAGGCTGAGAAAATTTTGAGATTATTTGGGCGCAATGAGAGGGAGAGGGAGGGGCACACAAGCATGTGGGGGTTGGCATGAAGAGGGGAGACAACGGGAATCTAACTTGAGCTTATGAATGATGGAAGCGATCGATGCTGGTCAATGCTTTAACCCCGCAACCCCTCCCATTTTGTTCTTATTGCAAATTCGGCCGGCCTCCATGTTTCTACAACCTATGCAAATGGGCAGAGGGGGGAAAAGGGAGATGAGTGCAAAAAGGAAAATCACCTCTCCTTTTTCTCCACTTCTTTTGTTGACCTTGGTGTTGGTTTCCTCAGAGGTGTGGGTTCCCCTCCTTTTCTCTCTCTACAAATTTACCTTGCCTTTTATCTATTGGTGTCTCTTGGCTGGGTGTTGGATACTGGGGTGAGAGAGAGAGAGAGAGAGAGAGAGAGATTGTGTACAAGTATCTAGCTTTGAAACAATGGCAAATCTTGAGTCTTAACTATAAGCCGGAGGCCATATCCTAGTGAGGGGAAGGGCTGTCCCCCCTCCTCTCACACACCAATCTTTCTCTCTCTCATGGATCTATAGTGCATGACTATTGCATGGTATTGATTGTCTCTCTTTCTCTCTCTAGTGCATGCAACGCTTTCCATGCAACAATGGCCTATCTATCTGTCTTTATGGCCCAATAGTGCTTGGGCTGGCCTCACGCACTGCCCCATCCCACGCACAAAATAGTTGTAGTGGGGCTTGCATTGGGCACACAGCGAGGCTGTGGACAAATGTATCCCTTGTCTTGCATGAGTGAAACATTGTGTAATGTCGCTGTGTGGCCTCACGCATAAAGTCACCGCCTATACATGTGTAGATCAGTAATGTTGTGGTGCTGCTGCATCAACATGGATCTCCCCCTATGATGGCTCCTTGCATGTATGATGGCCCTGCTGCTGATCTATTCTTTCCTGGCCTCGCAACCATTCACTTTCCATTTGTGTGTCTCTTTTAGCGTCTTCGTGCGACTGTTCTGGCCTCTGATTTGCTGCTGTAGCGAGCCAGCAGCCAGGTTAATTAATTTGACTGCGTGCATGCGTTTGACTAGATCCATGCATACCCCATTCCCTTCGAGAGAAAAAAAAATAGCAAGATCAATATGTTCAGGTGCAAGCATGTGCATTGTATATATGTATTATATGTGTGAGTATATTCTTTTGCGTATGTGTCTGAATGTCTGATAAGACGACAGCTAGAGAGGTAATAAGACACAGGGTGATTTGTTCTCTTCTTTCTGTGAGTACAAATATTTATTATATAAGCCTAGGTCTTCCCTGCGGTCTCCCAGCTCCTAGCTAGCGACAATATATTATCATAGCTAACGTACAGCTAGCCTATGCAGGCACACAATTGACAGGAATGTTTTTGAATATATACTGGTTTCGAGAAGGCACTACATATTTATATGACATGATTTGATCTGCATGCATGTATGCGCTGTGGCTTTAAACTGATACTATAATGAAATGTTGTCCCCTAAAGATACAAATGCATGTGACCAGCACCTCAATAATGGCCATATTGTTTTTATTATTTTGCTAGGAAATAATGGCAATAACGATTCATGTCACTATATTCAGCTTATATATTTAGTATTGATGTACCTTTTAAATAAAGGTTATGTTGTTTTGGATATATAGTTAGGACAATATGATTAACGCTACACTTGTGTTGTGATGCATTTTATACCAATGTTTTTTTACGTCCAACAAAGGACTCGCTTCATCCATGTATGCAAGGCCTTGAAAGGATTTATTTATAATGCTAATCAAGCTTGAAACGGTTTGGTTTTATAAACATGATCACAACATAAAGGGCGTGAACTGAGACAAGACAAGGCTGAGAGAGAGAGAGAATTTTGATGGAAAATGGTGTTTGCTAGCTGGCTTAGTTGCTAGTGGACAGACATCTTGCATAATTGGAATCATGCATTTAGGTTAGTTGAAGCATAATTTTGTATTTTATATCTGATATCATCCAGCCATA
>NC_057802.1:583431171-583450387 GCF_018294505.1 Triticum aestivum | reverse complement strand
GCATGCATGTTGTCCGTGTGTAGCACACCTATCATATAAGTGTTCACCCACTCAATTCGGCTTGTAATTGCTCCAAATGACCATGAGCCTCGTTTTTGGAGAAAAGAGACAAATAGTTTAGGGCCTTGTTTTTTTATAACAGAGAAAGTACCACACTAGCTTTACTAGCAAGAATGTATTAATTTGCTCTCATGGGGCACGTTCTCCCTCGATTTCACTAAAGAGTGATGTTTTGGACATGATACGGGTTTAAAAACAGAAATTATTACTGTGGTCTGCATATAACCACCAAACTTACTAATACTTTTTTAGGATAAAAAATAGTAATAGTTGTTGGTACAATGTACGCATATGTTTTTCAAGTTCCCAATCCATATATTTGCAAAAATAATCTTGGTAAAAAGAATTTCAAAACTCCCGAATGTATTTCTATGAAATGTAGGGAGCACTTTGCATTTCTATCCATCATGAACCAAGGATATCCATATGTGTTGATCTTCCAATATATAATTGTTAACTGGTATAACACATTTTTTGGCATTTGCTCTTAAATGTGGCACCTATTTACTAATAAGTGCAACCAGTATGTGCGCATACAAAGGTTATTCACCTTAATTTAATACTCTTTAAAGAAACGATGATATTCCATCTTCAGATATCATAAAAGTCTATGCAGGGGAGTGGGAGGGGGGTGGGTGTGCATATACTTATGTCGCAAAGAACATTAACCCGTACTGCTTGAGCTGCATCCTAAGATCTGTTGTCCTATCACTACTATAGAACCATCCTCCAAAGACTCATACCTAAACCCCTCCACTGTGGATTGTGCACCTGCCAATGACTATACATCGACGGAGAAAAAGAAACAACTAACAGGTAGCCTCGTTATCGGTATCTGCCTTGCATGCCCCCACAAACTCATTTTAGCATGTTCCGAGCATTGACACACCCGCCTGGTGAGGGCGAGCTCAAGGACAATGACATGGTCAATTAGGTTGTGGAGGAGGAATGTGTGCAGGACTATGTCAGTAAGAAGGTAGAGAAGAATGTCGAAGGTAGGTGGGGAGAAGGGGAAGTGATCAAATTTGATCAAGGGAGGGGTCATAGTGGGAGAAGGCGAAGGGGTGGGAGTGGCATTGATGAAAGGTGGGAGGGGGTGGCGACATCGACAACAGACTAGAAAGCAGGAGGGGAAGAGAGGACATATGAGACTAGAGGACATATTCACTTCTTTACGAATTACAGTGTCATGCCAGTTCAAACGAGGAAAAAAAACTAGGGGAGCTCCCTCCATTTTGACAAAAAGAGAGAGGGGAACAAGTAGTTTATAGGAATTTTTTTTAGTGTCCAATTAAGCTCTTCCATTGCGAGATGAAGTCCTTATTGGCCTAATTTGTCTCGGCCTTTTTTTTCTGGATGAAAGGCTGTGTTGTTGTTACCATGGCTTGGTTTCCATGCTAATATGGGCATCAGTATCACTGAAAAGCTAAATCTCGCTGATTGTGGGATGGAAGTCGCGCTCGTCTCTAGCGCACCCGCTATAGGTCAGTCTAATAACTTGCGGTTATCGAACCTTCCAGGGAATGGTTTTAGGAAGATTTCGTCGGTTTTACTAAGCTTTTGGACCGTTTTCTTTTTCTTTTTCTTGTTTACTTTTTTCTATTGGATTTTGTTGTCTTTTCTTTTTTTTCCTATTGGTTCTTCTTCTTTTCCATTCTTTTTTATTTTATGTTCTTCTTCATTTTCCCTATTTTCTCAAATATATGTCACCTTTTTTAAAACACGTTGAACATTTTTTAAACCATTCTGAACATTTTTCAAATGGGCATTGAATTTATTTGAAATGCAAGGTCAACATCATTAAACACACACTGGGCATTTTTCATAAATGGCATGATTTTTTTAAATGTCCAAAAAAAATTAAATCTTACAAATATTTTCTAAAATACACTTTGATCATTCTTTAAACACATGTTGAGACTTTTCATCAATGCATGTACTTTTAGAAAAACATGCCAACATTTTGAAGTGTTATGAACATTTGTTTTAAATGTCATGAGCATTTTTTAGTGGTACAAATAATTTTTTCATAATTACGCAAATAAATTTTCACATTATTCAAACTTAGTTTTTAAATATCATAAACATATTTAAAAATTCGTGAGTATTCTATAAATGTGACGAATATTTTGTTGAATGATATGAACATTTTTGATAAATTACTCAAAAAGCAAATATGTTATGAGAATAAAAAATGTTGATTGAGCTTTTTAAAAATTAACTAAAGCCTATTTTATAACATATACAATATAATATTTAAAGATTTAAAGAAAACTCAAATAAAAAAGAAAAATTGAATGGTGCAAAGGAACGACACAAGCAAACAAACTAAACCACCAGCTCCCTAATGGGCCAGCCTCCTTGAGGCAAGACAAGCTTTTGTTTCACTAAAAGCGAGACATAGTCATGGGACCTCGTATATGACGCATTTTGCGTCATACAGGAGCTAGACGCACGGGGCGATGCACGAATGGGCTGGCCCAACATGTTTCCTATTGCCCGACACAAAAAAAGCTGAACAACAAGAGAGTGTGCCAGGTTTTTATCCCACGACCTCACACACCGTTGCAGTGGTGGCGCTAGGGTCTTTCTTGGACTTCCATGGAATACCAAAAATTTGCCCTAAAAATGACTACATATGTTATACGATTTGAAGCCCACGAACTCAAGTCCAAAACGTCATAGCAGGCTAGCAACCCATATCCAAAACTAGCAACGGAAGCCACACACCAAACCTGACGTCTTGGTGCGGCGTGCGGGAACCTCATCTCCCATTCTCCCTCTCCCGATTACGAAATCCCAAATCTAGTTTAGGGCATCTTCAAGGCGGACCCTTAAACCTTCACTATATATATGTCCGGACCACAGTGTCCGGACCAGTTTTATCAACGAGAATTTGCATATGTCCGCTTAGCAATCCGGAAGTACGGATTCCGGTATCTAAGAGATAAACATGGGGGGCTTTGCCGGAGTCCAGACATGCACTTGACCAATCACATGCATGGTCCCCGTCTTCCCTCTCTCCTCCCAACTGCACATGCAAGGTCCCCTCTCCCCTCTCTCCTCCCAACCGGACACAAAACCACAAATATCCCACCACATGCATGATCACCACCTACTTTTTCTCCTCCCAACCGGATACTTTGTGATTAACATTGGATGGCTCATTCCGGCATCCTGTCCGCGAACCACGTCCTGAGATAAAAGCAGACATATACCGGAGATATTTGCGGGTCAAGCCCAGATGACCTTACTGCTTATGGCGGCGGCGGTGGCAAGCCATTCCAAGTCCGACGGGCAATGGCTGGTCCTCTCCCTCCCCTCCGGCCCTCCCTACTGCGGCTCTACTAGTTCGCCACCGGCCTTCCCCTACAGGCACCCTCCACGGTCGACAGCTCCACCTCTAGCATCCCGGCCCCCGTTGCAGTGTTGCCGCCGGGCTCCACCTCTGTCAAGTCTACATCCATCCAGTAATGCATTCAGCCATCCCCCGTCCATCTACAAGCAGCAGCCACCAAGGTAATTTCCCTCTGTTTTTACACAAATCTGATTTTTTTTTCCCTGTAAACAGCCACTGCTACTGAATTCTAGAAGGAGTGGAAGGCACTGATTGTTTGTGAATTTTAATTGTTTATCCAATGTCCATCAGTCCATGCCACTTTGGCAAAAAATTACAAGAATACCGAGGAGCAAATTTCTGGCTCCGCCACTTCACCGCAGACAATTAACCACGAGCCGTTAGCCACTACACCAAACAACAACAGCTGGACATCAAGTTGCAAACTGTATAAGAACACACAATAGTATTGATATTTGCAAAACATTTCTTGAAAATTCAGAGCACTTTTGAAATGCCACAATTCTTTTTATATTCCAATTTTTTGGAGAAGTGAAGATATTTTGTAATTCTGATTTATAAAAGAAATACGATTTTTTTGCACATCCCGAACAGTTTTTTAAACATGAACAATTTTTCAAAAATTTAACATTTTCTCAAAAAATGAACAATTTACGAAAAACACAAGCATCTTTTGAAATTTCTGAATTTTTTTTGAGATTATGAACAGCTTTTCATTTCTCAACAAAAATGGAAAACACGAATACTTTTTAAATATATCATTTTTTAAATGTGAATAAATTTGTATTGTACGTTTTTTTGGAAATGCGAACAAAATTTGAAACAAGGGAACACTTGTTAAAATTGTGAACAAAATTTTGAAACCACAAACATTTTTTGAAACACAAACAATTTTCTGAAATTGTGAACAAATCTGAAATGAGAGCATTTTCTGGTTTTTGAAATGATAACATTCTTCTGAAATTGTGAATAAATTTTCAAATGATAACATATTTTTAAACACGGACATTTTTTGAAATTGTGAACAAATTCTAAAAAAAATCATCGAAATTGTGAAAAAAAATTCAAAACGAGAATTGTTTTTAAAATTCCTGAATATTATTTCAAAGATGATGTTTTTAGAAATTGTTTAAAAACAATATAACTAGAACATTTTTAAAGGTCAAACAATATTTAAATTTCTGAACAAAAGAAACATTGAAAAGAAATAAATTATAAAGGGAAGAAAAAATGAAACAGAAAAAGAAAAAGAAAAAAAGAAATATATATAAACTAAAAAAAGTAAAAAAAATAAAAGTAAAAAATAATAAAAAACCGGTTCAAGAACCTTCTAGAACCAATAAAAACCGGATGGGTACCTCTGAAAGGCTCCTAAAACCGGAAACGCTGCAACCCATTAACGGGCCGGCCCAGCTCGCCGCTCGATTGCCAGCCTGTGTGAAATCTCGACAGTTTGGCGCGGAATGCGTCCAATAAGATATTCCCATAGCCACACCTTTACTACTCCCTTCGTTCCCAAATATAAGTCTTTTTAGAGATTTCAACAAGTGACTATATACGGAGCAAAATGAGTGAATCTACAATTTAAAATATGTCTACATACATCCGCATGTTGTAGCCCATTTGAAATGTTTAAAAAGACTTATATTTAGGAACGGAGGGCCTCCGTTCCTAAATATAAGTCTTTTTAGAGATTCCCCTATGGACTACATACGAAGCAGAATGAGTGAATCTACACTCTAAAGTATGTCTACATACATCCGTATGTAGTTTGTAGTAGAATCTCTAAAAAGACTTATATTTAGGAACCGAGGGAGTATAAAAAGTTAAAGACCTAACAACCTTCCTCTGTTAACCCGTTATATGCCCTTTTGGTGAGCCCACTTAGCAACTAATTGTCTGTTTTTTTTTCATTTTATAGTATGTTAGTAAAACATAAGTGTTGTATCATGTTATTTAAGACAATCAATTATCATAGTGTTCTGCCATCTATCAAAAATAGTAGTGTATGTTACAAAAATACATTCTTGTCCAATAAAATAATTATTCTCCCTCACAATTTTTTTATCTGCTTATAAAAAATGAGTGAAAAAAATGGCTACTGTCTATGAAAACTTCTCATGTCTATCAATTCAATTGTTTATATATGTAAATAGAAAATTAACACTACTTCTAGAAAGAGTAGTACTACATATTAAAAAAAATACGCACTGTTTTTAATTACTACAGTTAAAAAGTACAAAAAGGTTAAAGAATATATACAAGTTTTTCTGTCCATGAAACATGTTAGTTATATATCATAAGATTACTTTATATTAACAAAAATCAGGCACAAACTTTTATTAACTGGAGTCAAATTGCAAACAAAAATCATGCAAGAAAACACATATAAAAAATTAATCCAAAGAAAAAGAATTTCTTAAAATGTAACCTAACCAAATAAACATAAGACAAGAAAGGAAAAAAAATATGGCTAGCAGAAGATTAGACATGATGTAAAGATAAACTAAAAAAATAATTAGGAATCCCAAAAAGAATGTAAACTGAAACAAAAACGAGGACAACAAACATAAAATTTGGTAGATCAAGTGTGCATGATATTAATCTAAGAGACACTTTTTAAAACCATGGGCATCGGATTCGAGCCGTGGAACTGCGAGCGGGTGCACGCTCCTTCCCTACTAAAATTTAAGATAGAAAGTGAACACAATGTATCTCGCGTGCAAATGCCATACGGTTGTTAAGACCAAAATCAACATTGTGCTTCAAAGGAAGCAACTGCGACGATATGCACTGAGCCAGAGGTACACGAATATTGCAAGCCGGGAGAATTGAATCGTTTGAAAAAAATCTATTTTATTAACTATATAAGATCACTATATTACTATATATTTTCAAAAAATCATGCACAATTTCTTAATGAGAGTCAAATTGTACAGAAAAATCATGTAAAATTTAAGAAAATAGGAAACTAATAACAGAAAAAACAAAGAGAAAACAATTTTCTTAGGATGTAACCCAACAAAAATAACATAAGAGAGAAAAGAAAAAAAATAAACACAGAGAAAAGGTTAGAGAATTTTCCCTTTACGTGCAAGGACAAAAGAACTGACACAATGAAAAGGAAAACTAAGAAAAATCATTACGAACACGTAAAACAAAGTAAATGAAAATAGAAGCGAAGAGCAACAAATATAAAATTTGCGAGATTCTATTTCTATGAGATGCATCTAAAACCGCCTTTTTCTTTAATGTCGGGCGCCGGATTTGAGTCGCTGAACCGGGTGAGGTTCCAGTCTCCTTAGCTGCGGAAATTCAACAGATACAGAGAAAACCCAATGTATCTCACATGACATACGGTTGTCAAAACCGATGAATCTAGTTAGCCAACGTCGTGCTTGAGAGAAAGCAGCTACAGTGATATGCCCAGAGGTAAAAAAAAATATCTCAAGCCACGAGAATTGAATTTTCCAAAAACAAAGTCTATTTTATTAACTACTTAAGATACTATATATTAACAAAAAGAATGCATAGTTTTTTTAACTAGAATCAAATTGTAAAAAAATTCATATAAAATTTGAAAAAAAATATACAAAACTAAAGAAAAGAAGAAAAGGAAAGAAAGTAATCGAAGGGAGAAACAATTTCCTTAAAATGTAACCAAACAAGAATAACATAAGGCAGAGACACGAATAGAGATTTTTTTTTTCATTTTTTTGCAAGAGAAAAGAATAGACGCGATAAAAGGAAATTAGGAAAAATAAATAGGAACCCGAAAACGAAAGTAAATGAAAAGAAAAACAAAGAGCAAAACCATAAAATTTGCCGGATCCACTGTCCATAAGATTAATCTAATGCCCATTTCCTTTGTCAATGACGGCCATCGGATTCGAGTCACGGAAATAGGTCAGGTTTTCAGTCTCCTTGACTGCTGAAATTCAAAAGATACAGAGAGAATGCAATGTATCTCCCCTTTGCTGCCGTACATGCAAAGCAGCACAGGAGCTGCATGGCTGACTTTGGAGGCCCAATAGTTTAGACAGGGCGGATAGAAAACAACTGCGCCAATCAGGACGTGCTTGTAGTTGAACATTTTTTAGCTCTTACGACTATATTCTAGAATACAGTACGATCATTTCCAGAACACGATTTAAACATTTTCAAAAATACATGTACATTTTTAAACAGTCCAACATTTGAAGTTTTACAAACATTTTTCTGAATGTGATGACGATTTTTAGTAGTATGAATCATTTTTGTAAAATTACTCAATATTTTTCTACATTATATGCACTTTTTTTAAATATGGTTAACATATATATTAAAATGCATGAATATTATTTTAAAATGTTATGAACACTTTCCTAATGATACAAATATTTTTTTTACAAATTACGGAACACAAAGTTACATTATGTGCACAAAACATTGTTGGATAATATTTTAAAACAAATAAAGTAAATTTTGCAAGATATATATCAGAATAATTTAAAATATAAATATAAATAAAACCAATTGGAAAAATTTAACGGAGCAAAGGATCGAAACAAGCCAACCAACCAAACCACGAGCTCCCTAATGGGCAGGCCCACTACAGGCTCCCCTTGAGGAAGTGAAAGCTTCTACTTTAGTAAAAGCGAGACATAGATACTCCATGAGTGTAAAAAAAGGAAAAGACCCTATTTAGTTTTTTTTGAGACATAAAAGACCTTATTTAGTGGGGAAGGAAAATACCTAGCAAACCTCTTCTGTTACCCCGTTCATGCCCTCTTGGTGGGCGGGTTATGGGGCTTATTTCTCTGTAGGCCCATGTAGCCTCTAATTGTCTGGTTTGTTTGCATTTTACAGTATGTTAGTAAAACAAGCGATTATCATAGTATTCTGCCATCTATGAAAAATAGTCCAGTATGTTACATAAATATTATCATGTCCAATAAAATGCTTATTCTCCCTTGTAATATTTTAATCTGCTTCTTAGAAAAGGGAGATAAAAAATGTTCTCCGTTTATGAAACCTCTCATATCTATCAATTCAATTGTTCATATATGTAAAAAACAACAACAACAACAAAGCCTTTAGTCCCAAACAAGTTGGGGTAGGCTAGAGGTGAAACCCATAAGATCTCGCAACCAACTCATGGCTCTGGCACCTGGATAGCAAGCTTCCACGAACCCCTGTCCATAGCTAGCTCTTTGGTGATACTCCAATCCTTCAGGTCTCTCTTAACGGACTCCTCCCATGTCAAATTCGGTCTACCCCGCCCTCTCTTGACATTGTCCGCACGCTTTAGCCGTCCGCTATGCACTGGAGCTTCTGGAGGCCTGCGCTGAATATGCCCAAACCATCTCAGACGATGTTGGACAAGCTTCTCCTCAATTGGTGCTACCCCAACTCTATCTCGTATATCATCATTCCGGACTCGATCCTTCCTCGTGTGGCCACACATCCATCTCAACATACGCATCTCCGCCACACCTAACTGTTGAACATGTCGCCTTTTAGTCGGCCAACACTCCGCGCCATACAACATTGCGGGTCGAACCGCCGTCCTGTAGAACTTGCCTTTTAGCTTTTGTGGCACTCTCTTGTCACAGAGAATGCCAGAAGCTTGGCGCCACTTCATCCATCCGGCTTTGATTCGATGGTTCACATCTTCATCAATACCCCCATCCTCCTGCAACATTGACCCCAAATACCGAAAGGTGTCCTTCCGAGGTACCACCCGGCCATCAAGGCTAACCTCCTCCTCCTCACACCTAGTAGTACTGAAACCGCACATCATGTACTCGGTTTTAGTTCTACTAAGCCTAAACCCTTTCGATTCCAAGGTTTGTCTCCATAACTCTAACTTCCTATTTACCCCCGTCAGACTATCGTCAACTAGCACCACATCATCTGCAAAGAGCATACACCATGGGATATCTCCTTGTATATCCCTTGTGACCTCATCCATCACCAATGCAAAAAGATAAGGGCTCAAAGCTGACCCCTGATGTAGTCCTATCTTAATCGGGAAGTCATCGGTGTCGACATCACTTGTTCGAACACTTGTCACAACATTATCGTACATGTCCTTGATGAGGGTAATGTACTTTGCTGGGACCTTGTGTTTCTCCAAGGCCCACCACATGACATTCCACGGTATCTTATCATAGGCCTTCTCCAAGTCAATGAACACCATATGCAAGTCCTTCTTTTGCTCCCCATATCTCTTCATAAGTTGTCGTACCAAGAAAATGGCTTCCATGGTCGACCTCCCAGGCATGAAACCAAACTGATTTTTGGTCACGCTTGTCATTCTTCTTAAGCGGTGCTCAATGACTCTCTCCCATAGCTTCATTGTATGGCTCATCAGCTTAATTCCACGGTAATTAGTACAACTCTGAACATCCCCCTTGTTCTTGAAGATTGGTACTAATATACTCCGTCTCCATTCTTCTGGCATCTTGTTTGCCCGGAAAATGAGGTTGAAAAGCTTGGTTAGCCATACTATCGCTATGTCCCCGAGACCTTTCCACACCTCAATGGGGATACAATCAGGGCCCATCGCCTTGCCTCCTTTCATCCTTTTAAAGCCTCCTTCACCTCAGACTCCTGGATTCGCCGCACAAAACGCATGCTGGTCTCATCAAAGGAGTCATCCAGTTCAATGGTAGAACTCTCATTCTCCCCATTGAACAGCTTGTCGAAGTACTCCCGCCATCTATGCTTAATCTCCTCATCCTTCACCAAGAGTTGGCCTGCTCCGTCCTTGATGCATTTGACTTGGCCAATATCCCTCGTCTTCCTCTCTCGGATCTTGGCCATCTTATAGATGTAAAATAGAAAAAATTAACTCTACATCTAAAAAGTGTTTCAGCATTTGTAAAATACAAAACTTACACAACTTGTAAAAAATCTTTCGGTATATTAGATTATCCTATATAATGTTTCAATCACTAAACATACTTTACGTTCCATGGTAAATGTTCATGTATGCGTAATAAAATGTGCACCCTATTAATATATGTGTAGAAAGGGCTTCAAATAACATAAGACGGGAAAATCAAAAGGCAGTGAAATGATTAGAGATTTTTCCTTTTTTTGTGCAAGGACAAAATAATAGACTCGATGAATTGGAAAACTAACAAAAATCATTAGGAATCCGGAAAAAAAGTAAATGAAAATAAATGTGAAGAACAACAAACATAAAATTTGCGAGAATGAATGTCCATGAGATTAATCTAAAAAACATCTTTTTAAAAGCTGGGCATCGAATTGAGTCACAAAAGCGAGTGAGGCTCCAGTCTCCCTAGATGTTGAAAGTCAAAAGATACAGAGATAACCCAGTGTATCTCCCCTGCCATACGTTTGTCAAGACCGATGAATCCAACCAACCAATTTAGTGCTTGAGAGAAGCGACTACGTTGATATGCCTAGAGCCAGAGGTACACAAATATCTCAAGCCGCGAGAATCATGTCAATTGGAAAAAAAACTCTATGTGATAAACAATATAAGGTTACTATGTATTAACAAAAATCATGCACACTAATTCTTTAAACTAGAGTCCAATTCTATAAAAAATAATGCAAAAATTTGAAAAATAAATACAAAACTAAAACACAGAAAAAAGAAAGAAAATAATGCAAGAGAAAAAAATCCTTAAAATGTAACCCAACAAAAAAAATAACATAAGACAGGAAAAGCAAAAAAAATGGCAAATAAAAGATTCGAGATTTTTTAAGTTTTACACAAAGACGAAAAATCTAAGAAAAATAATTTGGTGGAAAATAAAGTAAATGAAAACAGAAACAAAGAGCAAAACCTTAACATGTGCTGAACCCAGTGTTCACAAGATTAATCTAAGGCCCGTTTCATTTTTGAATGACGGGCATCAGATTCGAGTCGAAGAACTGGGTGAGGCTTCGGTCTCCTTGGATGCTAATTGAAAAGATACAGAGAGAATGGAATGCATCTCCCCTTGTCGTCGTACATGCAAAGGAACATAGGAGCTGTATGGACCGACTTTGGAGGCCCAATGATTTAGACATGACGGATAAAAAACACGTTACTGGGCCAATCTGGAAGCGCTTGTAGGCTAACATTTTTTAACTCTTATGGCTATTTTTTAAAATACACTAATATCACTTTTTCAAACCGCATTCAACTTTCTCATAAATGCATGTACATTGTTTGAAATATGCAAACAGTTTTAAGTGTTACAGACATTATTCTAAATTTCATCAGTACTTTTAAGTGATATCAATTTTCCAAAATTATTAGAATTATTTTATATTAAATAACATTTTTTAAATATCTTTAACATATATTAAAATATGTGAATATTTATGAAATGTGATGAACACTTTGTGACCAATTTAAACATTTTTTACAAATTACAAGAGAACAAACCAAACGACCAGCTCCCTAATGGGCCGCTACAATAAAGCGAGACATTCCCTAAAAAAAAACTAAAAGCAACACATGGCCACGCCTTGTGTATTACAAAGAAAAGACCTTGCAACCTTCTTCCGTTAACCTGTTATGCGGCTGATTTCTCTATCGGGCCGCTTAGCACTTAATTGTGTGGTTTTTGCATTTAACAATATGTTAATAAAATATAATTGTTAAATTCTATTTTTCAAAACAATCCATTATCATAGTGTTCTGCCATCTATGAAAAATAATCATGCATGTTACAAAAGTATTTTCTTGTCCAATGAAATGTGTATTCTCCCTCATAATTTTTTAATCCACTTCTAAAAAATGAGTGATAAAAAAAATGGCCAGTGTCTATTACAACATATCACGTCTATTAAATCAATTGTTCATATATGCGAAACAGAAAATTAATTCTACTTCTAAAATGCGTTTCGGGATATGTATAATAAAAAACTTACTCAACTTTTATAAAATATTTTGGTATACAAAATTGTCCTATACAATTTGAAATCAGGTATACTTTACGTTTCATGGTAAATGTTCATGTATGCATAATAAAATGTGCATCCTATTAGTAAATGTGTACATAGGGATTCATCTAAAAAATGTTGAACTTGTTTTATCGTCCATGAAACATGTTAGTGTATTATCAAAGAGTAGATTATTACTTAATATTAAAACAAAAAATGTGCACTATTTTTAATTAACAAGATTCAAATAGTATAAATATATTTGGTCAAATAATGTTAAATAAGCTTTGTCGTCCATGGAACGTGTTAATTATATACAACGGAATATAAGATTACTATGTAGTATTTAGCACTTTTCATTAACTCAATTCATATTGTAAGATACTAATGCAAGAAATAAATGAAATAAAAAATATAAAATGTAAAATTAATATAAAATAATCCAAGAGAAAAATAATTTCCTTAAAATATAACCTAACCAAATTAACATAAGACATGAAAGGAAAAAAATTAAAGGCAGACAAAATATAAGAGATTTTTCCTTTTTTTGGAAGGACAAAAGAGTTGACATGATGCAAAGAAAAACTAAGAAAAATAAGTAGGTACAGTAAAAAGAAAGTAAATTGAACCAAAAATGAAGAGCAACAAAGATAAAATTTGGTAGGTCCACTCACAATTATTTTAAACCCCAGGCATCGGATTCGACCCGTAGAACTGCGTGCGGGTTCAGTCTATTCCCTGCTGATATTCAAGATACAAAATGAACAGAATGTATCTCCCCTGCAAACTTCATACTAGCCAATCAAGGTCATGCTTGAGAGAAAGCAGCTACAGTGATTTTCTCAGAGGTGGAGGTACCCAAATATCTCAAGTTGCTAGAATTGAATCATTTTTAAAAACTATATTTTATCAACTGTATAAAGTTACTATATATTAACAAAAACCATGCTGTTTTTTAAAATAGAGTCAAATCGTAACTAAAAATCATTTAAAAATTTAAGAAAACTGGAAACTGAAACACGCAGAAAAAATTGAAAGAAAACAATTTCTTAAAATGTAACCCAACAAAAATAACATAAGAGTGGAAAGCAAAATAAAGCAAAAAAATAGTGGAGATGTTTCCTTTTTCGCACAAGGACAAAAGAATAGACATGATGCAAAGGAGAATTAAGAAAAATCATTAGGAACCCAAAAAATAAAGTAAATGGAAACAAAAGCGAAAAGCAACAAACATAGAATTTGCGAGATCCTGTGTCCATGAGATTAACCTAAGACCATTTTTCCCGAAAGACGGGCATCAAATTCGAGTCACAGAAGCAGGTGAGGTTCCAAGTCTCCTTAGTTGTTGAAATTAAAAAGATAAAGACATAACCATGTATCACCCCTGCCATACGGTTGTCAAGACCAATGAATGCAGGCAACCAACGCCATGCTTGAGAGAAAGCAGCTACAGTGATATGCCCAGAGCCAGAGGTACACAAATATCTCAAGCACGAGAATCGAACCATTTGAAAAAAATAGTCTATTTTATTAACTATATAAGATTACTATATATTAACAAAACAAATGCACACTATTTTCTAACTAGGGTCAAATTATAAACATAAATTATGTAAAATTTTGAACAAATATGAAACTAAAAATTAGAAAAAAAGAAAAGAAAAGAATCTAGAGAAAAACAATTTCCTTAAAATGCAACCCAACAAAAATAACAAAAGACAAGAATGCTAAAAAAACTAAAGGTAGAGATTTTTCCTTTTTTTTGCGCCAGGACAAAAGAATATGACTTCCAAATACAACACAGACGCACACCTAGCCGCCGCCTCCAAGAACCCTAGCTTTCTGCCTCCCACCGGCGCCAGCGCGGGTCCATCCCGTCTCCTGTGGCCCTATGGCCATGGAGGCGGAGTGGATCTCGGCCCTTGCCGGTGGGAGGGCTCCGTTTTTAGATCTTTTTTCGAGCTTTGTTAGGGTTTGTGTCCTGCTCAGGAAGGCGAGACGGTGGCGGCTCCCTGAAGATGGAATAAAGGTCTCGCCGCCTAGCCCCCGTTCCGGTGATGCGTCTTGCATCGTCGGTGGGCGTGTGGAGTTGTGTCTCCGGCGGATCTGTCTTTGGTGGATTTGCTCGGATTTGTTCGTTGTTCGTCTTCGTTCGTGTGTTTTCAGGTTGGATCCTTTTGATCTACACTCTTCATCCGCGGCGGTTGCTGTTCTGGTGTGTTGGTTCTACGGGGCCTTAGCACGACGACTTCCCGACTGTCTACTACAACAAGGTTTGCCTGGCTCCGGCGAGGGAGGGGCGATGACAGCGGCGCGCCTTCGGCTCGCTTCAGTGCTTGTAGTCGTCGCTAGGTGGTATACGGATCTGAATGTAATTTTTATTATTTCTAGTGTTCGTTGTACTACCATGATTGAAGATGAATAGATTGGAAGTTTTTTCAAAAAAAAAGATATCATGGAAAAGAAAATTAAGAAAAATAATTAGGAAACCAAAAAAGAAAGTAAATGTTAATGAAAATGAAGAGGAAAACTACAAAATTTTGCCAGATTCAGTGTCCATAAGATTAATCTAAGGCCCATTTCTTTTTTGAATGACTTGCATCGGATTCGAGTCGCAAAACTGGGTGAGGTATCAGTCTCCTTGGCTGCTGAAATTCAAAAGATACAAAGAGAATTCAATGTATCTCCCCTTTGCTGCCGACACGCAAGCAGCACAAGAACTGCATGGTAACAGTTATTTAGTACCACCTCGGCTAAAAGATGAGGCACATATACAATTTAATGAAACATACAACCTTTGGCGATGGACGAAGAAATCATATATGTGCGACTGGCAAAAATTTCAGAGAAACGCATCATTCTTTATTATTAATAGATACTACATCCATCCTGGTTTACTAGTCCTTATCATATTTTGGATGGTTTGACCATATATTTAATTGACAAAATGTTAATGCATGTCACCAAAAATAATATTGTAGGATTCGTATTCGAGTGTAGTTTCCAATGATACTATTTTTCTACATATAACATATATTTTATTAGTTATTAAAATCATGGTCAAAATAAGACCTAGAATACGAGCGGGACTAGTAAACCAGGACAGAGGTATTATAGATAGAGACAATAGGAGAGATGAGAACACTAGGGTCAAATTGTAAACAAAAATCATGTAAAAATAAATAAAATACAAAAATATAACACATATATAAAGAGAATAAGAAATAATCCAAGAGATAATTCCTTACAAGTAACCTAACAAAGATAACATAAGACGAGAAAGAGAGAAAAGCTAAACGCAGGATTAGAGCTATTTCCTTTTTTTGTGGAAGGACAAAAGAATAAGAATAGGCATGATGAAAGGAACAACTAAGAAAAATGATTAAGAACCCGAAAAAGAAAGTAAATAAAAACAAAACTAAGAGCAACAAACAAAATTTTTGCCAGATCCAATGTCCATGAGATTAATCAAAGTCCCATTGTTTCTTAAATGCCAGGCATCCGATTCGAGTCGCAGAACCAGGTGAGGTTTCAATCTCCTTGGCTGCTGAAATTCAAAAGATACAGAGAGAACGCAATGTATCTCCCTTGCCATGCCCATACGGTTGTTGAGACCAAAGAAACCAACCAGCCAACGCCGTGCTGCAGAGAAAGCAGCTACGGCGATATGCCCAGAGCCAGAGGTAGACGAATATCTCAAGCAGCGGGCGGGAATCGAATCGTTTGAAAAAACCCTGTTCGGGGTTACACGAGCAGAGCAAACCAGAATCAATCGATAGATTGCTGTATCCCGGATGACCTTTTGTTCCTGTTCCCGGTGTGAACATGTATCTTCCACTCGAGGCGCTTGCTTGCGATCGAAGATTTATCTGCCCGCCGGCCGGCCAATCTTTCCTCCCCGGAGAGAACCTGATTCCCAACTGACCCCGATGATCTCACACACACTGTTGGGCAAGGAATATCGGACAGAGCAGCCGTCCTGAAAATCTAGTCAGAAAGCGCCGCCTCTGACGCGGTGCTTTGCATCTCATCTCAAGCCTTGGACTTCTCCGGCCGCCGACGGCGCGACGCGGACCGTCGATCAGCAACCCACCAAACCCATGGGCGGACGTGTCGAATCCCGATCTTTCGTGCGCGTGTGTGTCTATCCGCTCGACCAACTAACCTCGGCTATTCGAGGAGTGCTCGCTTTCGATTTGTCAGCTAATAAAGGTGGCGCTGAGGCGGGATCGAATCAAATTACTTGTCAGCGACTGCGCGGTGTGGTGTCAAAAGTTGGGGGAGAAGCTTCCGTGCTCTGCCTCTCTGTGTGCGCTATCCGTGTGCCTGAGCCTGACACCAGTGTGGCTGGCGTGTATATATAGAGGGTGCTGGAGTTGGAGACAGGTATCCATCAGCCGAATCCGATCGATAGCACAGCACAGCACAGCAGAAGCAACTCGTAGCCAGAGGACATACCTGATGGAGAACAACAGGAGCAACCAGCAGGCTCCTCCACCACCGCCAGGTATTGGTCGATCTACTACGCTACGGGCTCGTTGGGGTTCAGTTCCCTGCAGTCTCGTCTTCAGATAGATAAACTTGTTCATGTCTGCCTGCCTGCCGCTTTCGATTTGTTCATGAGTTTCTTCATTCGTTGGTGTTGGTGTTGCAGGGTACCCGACGGCGGCTGCGGAGCAGGACCAGGTCGGCGGGAAGAAGGGGCGCCGGGCGAGCACCAAATCCAGGGGCGAGAAGGGCTTCATCGAGGGATGGTACGTACGCCTCACCACCACCACCAGCTACCTGCTCCATCGATTGATACCACCTCGTTTGGACAGTAACTTGCTTATAATTGTCGCCAGTGATTTCCGGTCTGATGATGTCTGAATTTGGTCCGTTTCTTTCAGCCTCGCCGCACTGTGCTGCTGCTGGATCTGCGAGATGTGCTGCGACTAACCGGCCGGCCGGCGAGGCCGCTGCTGGCTGGCACAAGACCTCGGTGCTATAGTACCCACGAGGAGGAGGAGCGTATGCGTATACAGAGAGAGAATTGTTCTTAATTTCAGTGCCCGTTGTTTTAGGTTCTATACAGTATATACTCCTAAGTTGATGCATGCAT
This sequence comes from Triticum aestivum, assembly GCF_018294505.1. Taxonomy (NCBI): domain Eukaryota; kingdom Viridiplantae; phylum Streptophyta; class Magnoliopsida; order Poales; family Poaceae; genus Triticum; species Triticum aestivum. The sequence goes on along the minus strand of NC_057802.1, from coordinate 583,432,976 downwards.
GATCAGTACCAGTGTGAGATATCGATTCATGTATCCGTGTTGGGTGCGATATTCATGCACCTCGTCGTGTGTAATTAATCGGTGTGTACGAGACCCACGAATATACTTACAAGTACTGTCTACTGTGATTGAGTATTCACTTAGGGTGCTTCCACTGCGTATTATTCACCCATTTGCATCTTCTTACTCTAGCGTCAAAGGCCCCCCAAGAAAACATATAATCCTTTAAAAACTCTCTTGTTTATATTTATTAGTACATGAACGAAGAACTCGAATCCTCCTTTCATCATCAAAACTAAAAAAGAAGAGCTCCAATCCTGGTGGGTAGTGTCGACATGCATCACCAGAGCTCCCTTGTAGTTCAAGTTTTAGCCGGTTTATCTTATCTTTTCCGGGACAAACCTGATTCCCAGTGCTGTCACACACTTAAAAATAATATAAAGTTCCCAACCCCACGTCGACATGATATGACATAAAAAAGTTTACCCCCTCGATAGAGCATTTTTGTCTCCCGGGCTCCATGGAACCTGGCATTTTTTTTTCAAAAATCAACTTTGAAGTTCCAAATAAATTCTGAAAACAAGTACACATGTACTTATAGCATTTTTAGAGAATGCTAGCGAGGCGAATGCGGTGACGTGTGTTTTTCCTGTAGTGAGATGTATACTACATGTGCATGTGTGTGTAAATTTTGATGATGAATGCATTTTTATGTGAGCTAAGGCGAAGAAAATCACATGATATTTTTTTGTATCTAGCTCGCGTAATAATGTATTTCACCATGGAACTTTACAGACAAGTAGTATACATCTATAGCTCAGTGTATAAATTTTTTTCAGAATTTTTTAACACTTAAAAAATAATATCAGATTTTTGTTTTTTCAAATCCAGGCTCCATGGAACACGGGAACCAGAACCTATTTGTGTTACTCCGTACCTCCACAAAATGAGATACACCCAACCCATACAAAATGACAAGAAGTTTATATTCTGGTCCTCATTGGAGCACGCAAGCCGCTTTCAATGATGACTCGTGGAGAAACCCTACATCGTTTTCACCATCATCTTCCCTCCTCGTCATCATCGAAGGAGGTTGCCGGTCAAAGCACGAGCGGTGGACGACGGTGGTGAGGTCTTTCCCCGTAGTCAGTTCATCGAGCGATCCAGGGTGTGTGGTGGTATCAATCAGTGTGCATCAAGCGGAGGAAGGGTGGCAAAACCAGGGTTTGGTCACGGAGGTGCCCACAATCCACATGGAGCAACGGAGGCCTGAGAGGTGATCATGGCGGCTTGTTCTCCTCGGAGCGGTGGCGACATTTTAGGGCGCAACTGATCTAGGGATAATGTTCCCAAATTCAGCATGAAAGTGAGAAGTTCCAGCAATGGCTCAAGGCGGCAGTGCAGAATGGCAGGGGGTCTTGGCCCCGCATAGGGTGTGGTGGGTTCTACTCGTGGTGTATAGTATTTTTAAAGAATGCTAGTGAGGCGAAGGCGATGACTTTAGTGAGCTGTGGTGAGGTGTGATCTTGATAAATAATGTTTGGTGGGGCTACACATTAACCTGCGAGGTGCGGTACCTCACTAGCCAGCTAGCGAGATGGTGATGGTGGAGGGGCCTTTGTGCTCACAGAGCAACAATGAGGGCAATGGCATGGTCAGCGAAGGTCGGTTGTGGTGTGATTCGTGAGGCTACCACAAGATGGCCCATCGCTTCACTAAGACGTGTTGAAGTTGGAGTTGTCATGTCACAAAGGGTGACACGGGCGGCGACCATGATAGCCGATGAAGGAGCCTCCTAAACAACT
>NC_057802.1:583426234-583430952 GCF_018294505.1 Triticum aestivum | reverse complement strand
ATAGTGTTCCCTATGATGATCGTCGAGTCGTGGTTAGTCAGTGGTGAGGTCAGAGTCAACGAGTCACGAGGCGATGGGGTGACGATGATGATGGCTAGATGGGTATGACTGATAAAATCTTCTTAGTGGCGGTGACAAGTTTTTATCTCCGTGACCATTCAGGTTGCGATGCCATGAGTAGTGTTGTGGGTGTGTTTGTTGTTCCGGTTCCCAACAAGTGTTCTTTTAACTAATGGATAATTGTGTTCTTCTTAATTAACAGAAAAGATGAAGCTCGTGCCTTAGTTTCAGAATACAAATGAGAAACTTAAGACAATTTTTTATAAAGATAGATAGCCTAAGAAAAAACTAGAGGACCAACTACATTCCATCCATGTTGGGTAAAAATCTCCTTGACCACCCACTCCACCTTGGTATGTGGCATGGTAAGGCCTCATGGTGCTCCAATCACCATCATGGAAACCAAGTACAAAGACAATGCATACATAAATAAACAATTCGCAGTGGAAAAAAAGATCTATTTTTTGTCCAAGTAACATCATTCCTACAAAACCACATCAACCAACATAGCCTTTCGCAGTAAGATAATAGCTTTGAGCTTAACAATTATCCCTGCAACCAGTTGCCAATGAAACACTGGAGGATGGGTATAAACTTACAAGCTAATGAATTGTAGCACAATTGGCGTGAACGAGCGGGCGTGCGAAGGATGGATGTTCAATAGTCTCATCACGAGAACAAAATCAACATTGCTTGCTCCCATGTCTGTTACACTTCGTGAGGTTGTACCATGTTAAGATCAACCCTTTTAGGAGTGTCTCAAAAGTACTTATTGTTGACCGGTACATCATATTGGATAAGTGCAAGGTATATCGAGTTGACCGAGATTTTTTTTACAGCTTTGCTAAAGCACATCGAGATGTGTTATAAGTATTGCACATCTAAGTCTTGTGTCATTGATTTTACATGGAGACTCGTGTGAGTATTTTCTATTCCTTTTCTTTTTTCTTTTATGCTTGATTGAGTCACTTAGATGTGCATAATTAGGGCACATCTACATGTGCCTAGACAAACCATTGTATTAACTAGACTGATTTGAGGTGTTGCAATATAAAGTTCCATGCTGCAAGCCACGACCAAATTATGTCACATCCAAAGGCCACATCTTGTGATCCGGCACGTAGGACTTACGTGATTGTGACATGTTTATGATACATAATATGGAGAATTCTTGGTACAATTCACAAAGTGGTGTATTTTCTAACCATGGGTCTGCTCTCTAAGGGCTATATTTAGGGGATCCTGTAAAAATGTATTTAAGAGGAAAATATTCGTTTAGGAGATTAAGCATCAGATCCCTCATAAAGTTTACTTCCTCGAATATGACTTTCCCCCACAAAACTTCCCCCCACTTGCTCAAATTTAGTCTAGCCACGGCCCACGGTCGTTCTCACGACAAATAAGGCTAAGCCGCGCTGCTTCCCGCTCGTCCGCAGCATTCACGCCCAACCCCGCTGATGGCCATCCCTGGCCCCGATATCAATGGAATGGAAAGCCCCACCCCCCTCCACACACATGGCCACCCTCGGCACCGCTGAAAACCCAGTGCCGATCACAAGCTAGACCATGTCTATGCACCAGACAGAGAGCATGGGCAGCCGACACCATCATGACTAACACATAGGACAGATGAAAGCTTCGACAGGAGCATGTGCTCCTCTCGAGGTCTCCCAAAGCTTTGTGTGCTTCTTGTCTCCCAAAAAAGTGTTAAATCAGCGACTTATGTTGACCTCTGTAGATATTGATTTCCTATGAAACCAAAAAACAAGCAGAAAAGAGGAACTGACATTGGGCACTAAACTAATAGGTTAGTCCAGAAAAATAGTATAAATTGCTATAAATGTATATAAAAATGATAATATAATAGCATGAAAGAATCAAAAAATATAGATACGTTTGAGACGTATCAACGACTTGCATGATCATCCTTGTGTCCTCATCTAAATCCTCCATCTTCAAGGCGTGAGCATCTTCGTGTCCTCCGAGGCAGCTGCAATCCCTACCTTCTTCTTCTCGAGGATGGTCTTCTTTTCTTTGAGCTTGAGTTTCTTCTCAGTCGCCGCCATCAACATGGTAAGCATCTCGGCCATGCATGCTTACTTGACGTCCGAGCCTTGACGTATGCCCCCTCTTTCTTTACCAAGATGTCTCCAAACCTCCCTGTCATCTTGTCCGCCACACCTTCTCACTTCGCCCTCTCCTCCTCCGACTTCTTGTCCCGAAACCCTCTTCTAACCTTTTTGGGCGGTTCTTTTGTTTGGTCGGTTGGATCACCGGTTTCTTCCTCCGTACCATGGGCGACGGTCTTAGCAATGTATAGGTTCCACTTGGGTTGTCCATTCAACTTCAACCAACAATGCATGACGACGAAGTTTTTCTTCTCCAACTTCAAGAACACACTACACGCACGGGGAGGCTACAAAATAAAACATTGTCAACAATGCATATCCAGCAACAAAGGATCAACAAAACAATGCATATTCGGCTACAAATGATCATCTAAACAGTGCATATCCGTTACAAATTATTAATAAAACAATGCATATCTGGCTACAAATGGTCAACAAAACAATGCATATGAGGCAAAATTCCTGGTTCAGGAGGTTTAAACAAGACTTTCGTCTTCTGAAATATAGATCATCTGTTGAACTTGAAGGCTACATTAACACCTTCCTGCAAAACTTAGTTTAGGACCTTCCTTTTGATTGTTTTTAAGCCCTTCTTCCCCTTCTTATCCTTTTAGTTCCTTTAGTCAACCCCCATGGGGGTGCCGGTGTGTCTGCTTTGTAAAACCATGTAAATCCTACACATTTACCATGTTTGCTTAATACAATGAGACAGTAGGAAACTCTCTTATAGTCATTTAAAGCTTTAAAAGAATGCATATCCGGCTACAGATGATCAACAAAACAATGCATGTCCAACTACAAATGGTCTACACAACAATGCATATCCGGCTACAAATGATTTACACAACAATGCATATCTGGTTGCAAATAATCTACACAATCTTGTAATGCGCGGTTGGGCGATGGCGGGAGGACCCACCGCCCGGGCCCCGACCGCCACCATGTCCCCCACCAGCACCCGCACCACCACGACCACCACCTACGCCTCCACCAGACTTCTGATTCTTGAGTGTTGCCGCCTTTGCATCCTTCGCTTTGATGTGAAGATTTTGCCGTCTCGACGAGTTGATCTTCCAGACGAGCATGATCCCCAACCTGCTGGTCCATGCATCGACGGCGGGAAGAAAGAGAGAATGGGCGAAAAAGGTCGGGAATTGGGTGAAGAGCGGTGTGACGAAAGAAAAGACTGGGGGCGGGGAGAGACTGCTCGAACTGACGGCTGGCACAGTGCCGGGCGGGGCCATGCTCACGCCGGCTACTGCTGCTCGATCGATCGTCCATGGCGCATGTGGTGAGATTCCCGGCTGCTGCTGAAAGGAGACGGAGCTCGCGCATGGTGAACGTGCGTGCTGATTGGCACATCGTCTATTCTAAGCTTCCAACCTACGCGCACAGCCGCGCTCCTGTACCGGGACGTGGGCCGTCGCCGACGGTTGCAAAGCTAGCACTATAGGGATTGTGAGTCAGCTTCGAGATGGGGCCGATCGTAACTGTCACTGCCTTTCGGTTTTCGCTCCTGGCCCTTCCATTGCGGTGCCCCATGTCCACTAGATCGGGAACGCGCCTTGGCGCGAGGGTACCCGTTCCAACGACATGGCAAAGCAGGTAAAGATCAAATTGGACAGTAATTGGCTATGGCTCCTAGGTGCATATGCATCCATTGTCTAAATACACAGAAATTCCGAACAAAAACCCCGCGTGTATATCTGAACATTCTATGTGCGTGCACAAAGTTTCCAGTGAAAACCGAGGTTTTTTGTGGCTTGTGTAAAAAAGACAATTTCTGATGCTTCATTATAAGTATTCATGAGGCATTTCTTTATCTTTTTTACACAAGACACAAAAAAATCGTTTTTCACCGAAACTTTGTGCACGCACATAGAATGTCCGGATATACCTATTGGATTTTGTTTCGAATTTTTCAACTTTTCAAAATATGTATTTAGACAACGGGTGCATATGCACCTAGGAGCCAAAACACCGCGTCCTTGGAGGTGTTGCAATATAAAGTTCCATGCTGCAAGCCACAACCAAATTATGTCACATCTAAAGGCCACATCTTGTGATTCGGCATGTAGGACTTACGTGATTGTGACATGTTTATGATACATAATATGGGGAATTCTTAGGTACAATTTACAAAGTGGTGTATTTTCTAACCATGGATCTGCTCTCTAAGGGCTATCTTTAGGGGATCCTGTAAAAAAATGTATTTAAGAGGAAAAGATTCGTTTAGGAGATTAAGCATCAGATCCCTCATAAAGTTTACTTCCTCGAATATGACTTTCCCCCACAAAACTTTCCCCCACTAACTCAAATTTAGTCCAGCCACGGTCGTGAAATAAGGCTAAGCCATGCTGCTTCCCGCTCGTCCGCAGCATTCACGCCCAACCCCGCCGATGGCCGTCCCTGACCCCGATATCAATGGAATGGAAAGCCCAACCCCCCTCCACACACTTGGCCCCCCTCAGCACCGCTGAAAACCCAGTGCCGATAACGGACTCGGTGCTTCAAGTACCAAAATGCAGC
>NC_057802.1:583396773-583425953 GCF_018294505.1 Triticum aestivum | reverse complement strand
ACCTCTGGCGGCCGACAATGACTTGAATTTAGACGAGACAAGGAGCGAGACCGACGTGTTCGAGGATATGCCTGTAAGGTAATACTTTTTTTTTGCAATTGCTCAAGAGATTGATGCATGCTGTGATACTGATTGCTACGTTCTCTCTTTGCTTTTTGTAGTGAGCAATTGAATGATGATGTGGTGGATTTCATGGTGGTGCCGACAGTGATGGTACAAGTGCATGAGGCCATGTGAACTACGATGGTTTTTGGTACACCATGTGTTGGTGTTCTTTTCATGAACTTGTTCATTTGGTGCTTTTGGCAAAAAATATGCTTATGTTTAGAAGTTCGATGGATCCGATTAACTTTATTCATACTCATAGTTGAATTATAATGTTGTGCATTTGAGTTGTCTATGTTTGTTTCGAAATGTCGTGAATTTGTTTCAATTGTTTGAGCAAATGTTTGAAAGAATTGGGATTTTTTTGAGAGATTAAGTTTGTTGGAAATCTACTAGGTAAATAAACGTTTAATCACTGTAAACTTGTATATAAAGAAATAGAATAATGAGGATGTTTTGGACTTTTAGAATAAAGGATATGCTAGAGACGACATTTGATGGTGACTGTTCCAAAACGGAAGATAAATTGCTTCGTCTCCGTTAACCTGCTCCAAAAGTGTGAGTCCTGGAAAAAACGAACTTCTGGTGACCACCCAAAATAAGTGCCTAAAAGATTTGAATTTTCTACAGGAATACGTATGTATATGCTGTAAGTACTCCCTCCGTTTCTTTTTTACTCCGCATACAAGATTTGATCAAAGTCAAACTACACAAAGTTTGACCAAATTTATATAAAAAAGTATGAACATCTACAATATTAAACTATATAGTATGAAAATACATTTCGTGGTGCATCTGATAATGTTGATTTTATATTGTCAATATTTATATTTTTTAATATAAAGTTAGTCAAATTTTATAAAGCTTGACTTTGACCAAACCTTATATGTAGACTAAAAAGAAACGGAGGGAGTATCTGTGAAATTTTGTCCCATTATACTGCACTACTATACATGCACGTACACAAAAAATTAGAATTTTTCAAGCCGTAAAATCTGTTTTTTATTAACTTCACAAAAACGGGCACCGCTGCCCCCCTGGTGAGATGTCACTTTTGGAGTCCCGTAAAACGAACTTTTGGTGCACGGGGGCAGCTGCCCCCGTTTTTTACTTGTGAGTGTGTCTCATATTCCAAGTTTAAATAACCCTTTACTAAGGAGCACCATCTTATCTGACTACACCACCTTGATCTTTCGCGACAAAGAAGGCTCCATCTAGCCAGATAACTTTTTTCCTGGCCAGCGAATATCAAACAGCCGAGCCCGAAAAAACAGTCAGAAAGGGGCGCCGGAATTTGGTTGCTTTGCATCTGATCTCGTCATCTCGAGTTAGCTTTCTCCGGAGTCCGGACAGCCAGCCGGCAACGGCGCGACCCGAACCGTCGATCCCTTGCACCAACCCGTGCATGGCCGCCTAGCTTCTCGATCACTGTACGTGCCTACCATGTCGATCACCAACAGACCTCGGCCATTGATTCGAGCAGCACACTTTCCATTTGCCAAGGTAGTAAAGGCATGTGCTGTTCAGTCAGTCCGAATCGAATTCGGCTAATGTGGTCAATCCGCAAGCACGTGGCCTGGTGTGAAAAGGTGGGGAGACAAACTTTTTTTTTTTCGAGAGTACGCCTAGGCGCACCATAGCTTTATAGAAGGCAGAATTGAAATTACAAGAAACTACCACTCGCTGCGAACAACGAGCGTAGCACACACCACACCACTCACGATCAAGATTACATGCGGACAACACCGCAAAGCAAGCTACAACACGGAAGAGCCTATCCTCAGCTGACACACACACCGCGTCTCGACCGACACCGGACACCTCCGAAGACCACCACTTTTCATAGAACATCGCTTGTCGACGCACCATCCACTCTGAGCGCCTAAGAGGAAGTGGCAAGTGGAAGGCAGAACTTGCTCCGATCTAAGAGAAGCACCGTCTTGAAGACACCAGCGACGAGCGTACATAGCGCCGCAAAGGACCAACAGAGGACAGCGGCGAACACCGGAGGAGAGCAATAAGGACCCAACCATGTCTTCACACACAAAGCTCCCAACAGAGATACGACGCCGAGGACGCCGCCAATGTGCCGATCCAACATCGAATCGAGGCTTTCGCCCGGAGACAGCCACCAACTCCAAGTGAGCGAGGGGCATGGCGCACACGCCTCAGCGACGCCTCCAAGAAAGGAATGACACCCACGGATGCCATCGCCGCCGGCCCGACATAAGCCGCCTCCAAGAAGGGAGACAAACCTTAAGAGTGTTTAGATCACTATACTTTAATGATCTGAATACTCTTATATTTCTTTACGCAATACTATGCTCTATCTATGTGCTCTCCGCATGCCCCTGTTGCGACGGTGGGGGTTGGCCAGCGGCTAACCGGTGTGTATATATGACCCGGACCTTGGGGCATCATCAGCCAGCTGAATCACTTGGATCGCCCGCCGGCCACAACATTACATGTAGTGTGAATATTTGGACTTGATTTGAAGACCATGATTTTATTATCTCATTGTAACGTATGTGCCTTTTTGCTCATACATATTAAAATGAGTGAACATACGAATTAAGAAAAAGTTAAAAGATATTATATTAAGGAACGGAGGGAGTAATTCCTAGCTCAACAGTAGTGAGACCTTCACCAATACTCCCTTAAATAGTATGAATCCGTAGATGGGCTCTTGGCACGGTGGCTTATCCTGGCAGGTGCATATTTGAACCAAGTGGGCAATATTTATTCGTTAATCTTGTGGGTTTAGGCGTTTCCTGTCACATCTTCCCTTTTTTTTAGAAGAGGTATGGGATTATCTCTCAGGTCGTCTAGTTTTCTAATAGTACGAATTTAATTGGATACAAATACACTAGAAACAATGAGCCGGGCAAAGACGCAAGCTTTTACATTTGTAGTCTTGTACATTAATATCAAACCAGAATGGTGAATTTGATAGGATGTTTAGATCTCTCTACTTTCTCCACCTGCATTGGGTTTTTCATTTGTACCTAGTGATCAAAAATATGTGAGTGGAGACGTGCCTCCTTTGAAGAGGTTGAGCAAGGCCATATTGAAGAGACGATGGTTGAGATCATCAACTGGCGCTGACTGTTGAGGGGCCAGCAAAATAACCACGCAGGTAATATCATAACTAGCCGGTGGGGAATACATGTTAATGAAAATATCTCATCTCTCATTTTACCAGACTGAACTGAAGGACATCACCCATGTGACTTAATTTCTAATAGAAGAGGATTCTTTTTGGAAAACAAGGAGTACCTCCAACCTCTGTGTCATCAAGATATATTAGTTTAAAATATGAACCTTTTTAGGCCCAAAAGATATGAGCTCGACCATCTAGGAATGGTCCATTTTTATAAAGCATGTGCCATTGTATCGTTTAATCGAGCTAGCCTTCGCCTCTACCACTCTCCCCGACTACATTTGCCCTTTGGACCTGAATAGTCATGAACTAGCGATTCATGAGAGATGGAGCTGTAGCAAATGAGAAAAGTGGAGTTGACTAGGTGGATTTGGACGCCTGCATGGAAATGAGAGGCATCTGGATGTACATCACTTGCTGGCACCGTGACACACGTTTAGTTTCAGAACCACATGTTGCAGCTCAGCGAGTGGCACATGCGCGCCCTCTCAATCAGGTCTCTCTGACAGATGCAGAAAGACTCTTGTTCTTGTTGGAGAGGAGTCTGTCCAGGTGCTAGTATGGATATTGTTAAAGTTGCAGGACAACCTTCACATGTTGGAAGGTATACCCGTTGTCCGCAGTGCGTAGGAGTGCTAGGATGCGTTCGGCTAAAATTTTTTACGATGAACTATGAAAGGAATCTTTTGGAATAGCAGAGGTCTGAGAGACTTGGCTAAAAGAAGGTTTCTTGCTGAGGCGTCTGTCGAGCATCGCTTAGATTTTATCGCTCTTTTGGAGATGGGGAGAGATAATTTTGCGCCACGGTTTCTAAATTCTTTGTCGGGAGGTATTGAATTTGATTGGCATTGCTTGCCGCCGAGAGGGCGATCAGGTGGAATCCTCCTCGGCGTTAGGTGCGAGACGCTTGAGGTTCGCAGTGTGGTTATGGGAGACTTTGCAGTCAAGTTCAGGGTGCGGTCCAAGGAAGATGGGTTTAATTGGGCTCTGATTGCGGTTTATGGGGCTGCGCAGCCCGAGCTCAAGCCCGATTTCTTGGCTGATCTAGTTCGGATGTGTGGTTCCGAGCAGCTGCCGTACCTGGTGGGGGGTGATTTCAATATTATTAGAAGGCGTGAGGATAAGAACAATGATAACTTCGACGGCAGATGGTCGTTCATGTTCAATACTATCATTGAGAGTTTGAACCTGAGAGAAATTGAGCTCTCGGGCAGAAAATTCACCTGGGCTAATGCGCTGCCAAATCCGACGTATGAGAAGTTGGACCGTGTGTTGGCTAGTGTCGATTGGGAACAGAAGTTTCCTCTAGTAACGGTCCAGGCCTTATCCCGTGGTATCTCGGATCACACGCCGCTTTTTGTGGACTCTGGTCAGCCCTCCCACTTGGGGAACAAGAATGTGTTCTCCTTTGAGATGGCTTGGTTTGAACGTGAAGGCTTCTTTGATCTTGTAGCTAGAGAGTGGGCTAAGGATTCAGGAGGAATCACTGCGCTTCAGCGCTGGCAGAATAAGATCAGGCACTTGAGGAGTGTCCTGCGTGGATGGGCTAAGCATCTTAGCGGGATTTATAAGGTTGAAAAGGAAAGGCTTCTGTCACTTATTCAGTCCCTAGATGTAAAGGCAGAAACCACGCTTCTGCCTGTCGCGGAGCTTCAAACTAAGCTGGACGCGGAATTGAGGCTGAAAGAACTTCTTAGGGAAGAAGAGTTGAAGTGGGCGTTGCGGGCCAAGGTACGGAGAGTCGTCCAGGGGGACGCGAACACTGAATTTTTTCACATGATTGCTAATGGTAAGCATCGAAAGAATAGGATCTTTCAGCTTGAGCAAGATGAGGGAACAATTGTAGGACAGGAGAACCTAGAATTGTACATTACTGAGTTCTATAAGCAGTTGTTTGGTCCTCCAGCAAATACCTGTGTGTCTCTGGATGAGTCCAGGGTTGAGGATGTTCCTCAGCTCACAGTTGTTGAGAATGAAGTTCTTACGGCTCCTTTTACCGAGAAAGAGGTATTTGAGGCTGTTTCACAGATGGAAACTAACAAAGCGCCGGGCCCAGATGGATTTCCAGCGGAGTTTTATAAGAAATGCTGGTGTATCATTAAAGGTGATTTGTTGCCTTTGTTCAATGATCTGTTTGCTGGGCAGCTTCATCTTTTTCAGCTAAATTTTAGAACGATCACACTTCTTCCGAAGAAAACAGAGGCTGTGAGAATTGAGCAATTCAGGCCAATCTGTCTTCTTAATGTTAGTTTCAAAATTTTCACCAAGGTCGGGACCAATAGGCTCTCACAGATCGCGCATGCTGTTGTGCAGCCTACCCAAACTGCTTTCATGCCGGATAGGAACATCCTTGAGGGTGTTGTGGTCCTACATGAAACGCTCCATGAAATCCACACGAAAAAGCTGGATGGGGTTATTTTCAAAGTGGATTTCGAAAAAGCGTATGACAAAGTCAAATGGCCTTTCCTTCAACAGGCTTTACGCATGAAGGGTTTTGATGAGGCCTGGCGACGCCAGGTAGAATCCTTTACGCAAAAAGGTAGTGTTGGAATTAAAGTAAATGATGATATAGGTCATTATTTTCAGACACACAAAGGCCTGAGGCAAGGAGACCCAATGTCCCCTATATTGTTCAATATTGTAGTTGATATGTTGGCCATTCTCATAGGCAGGGCAAAGGACGCCGGTCAGGTAGGTGGCTTGGTGCCTAACCTAGTTGATGGGGGTGTATCCATATTGTAGTACGCTGATGATACAATCATCTTCATGGAGCATGACCTGGCAAAAGCGAGAAACATGAAGCTGGTGTTGTGTTTATTTGAACAATTGTCCGGTTTAAAGATTAACTTTCATAAAAGCGAGTTGTTCTACTTTGGTAGAGCCAAGGAGGAACAAGAGGCTTATAGACAATTGTTTGGTTGTGAATTAGGGGCTTTACCTTTTACTTACCTGGGTATACCCATTCATCATCGTAAGCTCACGAACAGAGAGTGGAAATGTATCGAAGATCGGTTCGAAAAGAAACTTAGTTGTTGGAAGGGCAAACTTCTGTCTTATGGAGGCCGGTTAATTCTTATTAATTCGGTGCTCACAAGTTTGCCGATGTTCCTACTATCTTTCTTTGAGGTTCCAGTTGGGGTCAGGAAAAGGCTGGACTTCTATCGGTCAAGATTTTTTTGGCAGAGCGATGATCTTAAGAGAAAGTATAGACTCGCCAAGTGGGATATTATTTGTCGTCCCAAGGATCAGGGGGGGTTGGGTATCGAGAATCTTGAGATCAAAAACAGATGTCTGCTTAGTAAATGGCTATATAAGTTATCAGTTGGGACTGATGCGAATTAGGCACAGATACTTCGTAACAAGTATCTGCAATCCAAAACCTTGTCACAGGTGACAATGAGACCAACTGATTCGCCATTTTGGAAGGGGCTTATGAGAGTTAAGTCAACCTTCTTTAATAGAACAAAGTTTATAGTCGGAGATGGTAACGATACTCGCTTTTGGGAGGACACTTGGCTTGGTGAGACACCTTTGGCATTACAGTACCCATCTCTGTATCGTATTGTGAATCGTCGTGATGCGCTTGTGGCGACGATTATGCAGGCCACCCCTCTTAATATTCAGTTTAGGAGGGTGCTTGTTGGTAATAGATGGGAAGCTTGGCTTCATCTGGTGCGTAGACTGATGGAGGTTCAGCTACAACATCAGCCCGATCAGTTGTGTTGGAAACTTACTAGGTCTGGACAATTTACCGTTAAATCGATGTACATCGATGTTATTAACTCGAGTGTCATTCCTAACTCCAAACATGTTTGGAAAGTCAAAGTTCCTTTGAAAATCAAAGTGTTTATGTGGTTTGTCCATAAACAGGTTATTCTAACAAAGGACAACTTGGTTAAGCACAATTGGACAGGATCTACTAGGTGTAGTTTCTGTGATCGGGATGAAACCATTAAGCATCTATTCTTTGAGTGCCCGTTGGCAAGGATTTTGTGGCGCTCAGTGCAAATTGCTTTTAACATTACTCCTCCGAGTTCGGTCGGGTCGTTATTTGGAACGTGGCTGGATGGGATAGAGTCCGTTACAGCTAGACACATTCGTGTAGGAGTTTGTGCGTTGTTATGGGCAATTTGGAACTGCAGAAATGATTTGGCTTTTAACAGAATAAACACTATTCATTTTTTGCAGGTTGTATTCCGTGCTGCGTTGATCCGTATGTGGTCCCTACTTACTCCGACGGAGGCCAGGGAGCGTTTGGTTACTGGATCTGTCCGGTGGGAGATGGTAGCGCGGGATATATTCAACCGGTTTGGATGGCGGTCATGTAATAGGATAGGCAATTAGTTTTCCTACCTTTATTTCTGCCAGCCGGTTGTGGCTTCATAACTTTTTTGTTTTCATGTCGAGGTCTATGTGAGCTCGACGTTGTTTTCTTTTACGACTCTTAGACTTTGTTGAACCTATTTTATTTATATATGTGGCCGTATGCATCTTCCTGATGCAGAGGCCGGGGAGTCCCCCCTTTTCAAAAAAAAAAAAACCTTCACATGTTGGATGAACGGGCTGTCAACCATGCTTATGTGCCTCAATGGTTCAGCAACCCTCGTTCATCCACCCTAATTTGGTTATCTTAAAATCAGTGTTAGGAGTGTCATAGTCTGTACGAGTTATCAGAGTTTTGCGGGATTAATTACCAATGTGCGTCATAATTTTTCCATTTTCTACTATGTCGTTAGTCAAATGGTGGTCATCTTTGGGAAAGAAGCCTGTCATTTGCATCCTATTATATTATGGCGGTATGTGTTCTGAGATCTGTAAGTTTTGTACCTTTTGGTCAAGAGCATCCCTGATTATGTGAGGACCAGCAGCATGCACAGATTTTTTTGAGTGGAAACACGTAAGAAACATTGGCAGATTTTTTAGTGGAAACATGCAAGTATATATTCTGTAGATCGCAGTTGGCAAGTCCAACGTACGCCCAATGTTCTCAAGGCAGTGAGTGCAGGCTCCTTGCATGAGTCATTTGTAGTGGCAACACTACATAGCGGCACATCTGTAACCGGTCAAATTTGTTGAGATTCATGCGGTAGCTGGCCCATGCATACGTATAGTCTATGTATTGCAATGCCATAGATAGGTATTGGTTTTGTGTCAAATCAAGTCACTGGTCCTACCACAGTTGTGGAACGAGCTAATGCGCTTGCCCCCACTGCCCCACTATCATCATTTCTTCTTGGGCAGCTAGTTCTTTCTTCCTTGGGCGTCTGCCGCTTTGGGAGCAGCTCGCCGGATTTGGACTTGATGGCCCGGTGAAGACGACACTCTGGACGGAGAAGGGGCAGGGGAGGTGAGACGGGAATGGTGATCTGCAAGGGAGATGACGACAACGTGGTCACCAGATGGTGGGTGCAGAGAGGGGAGGCAACATTGGGGAGAAGCAGTCATGGCGCGCTGAGGGATGACGAAGTGGCAGAGAAGTGGCAAACGAAGAGGGGCGGGGAAGGTGCAAACGGTGCCGGTGAAGACCATCTAGGGTTACGGCATTGGAGACGTTGGTGGGATGGGAAGACTCTGTGTGCATGGGTCCAATACGATAGGGGTGGTTTTTTTTTTTTTTCTCTTCGAGCGGTGAGGAGAGGAGTTGGACTGGTATTCTAGGTCATGAACATGTTTGCCGGATTTGGTACCAATGGGGAAGTTCTTGGTGTTTAGTGGGAAGGACAAAAAATATGGCTATGGAGAAGGTAAGAGCATCTCCAACGCTGACCCGTGAAACAGACATTGTATTTGTGCGTGACGAGCCGACATACACTAATACGGGAGCCAACCATTCAACCACACGTGCATACATTTTGAAGCGAATTTTAATAAACCAGCCCAATTTCATGCAAACCGGGTGATTGTCATTTAAACCGGAGCAAATTCTTTATATTTTTGACATATCTCAACTAAACAAAAGCGGACGACATATTTTTAACCTAGTTTAAAAATTTTGCCGACCATGGAGGCGTCAATGTTCCACGTCATGTCTTCCCCATGTTCGACAAGATCAACGGCTATGAGCCTCAGAAAGTGAAGTTGCGGGAGGGGAAGAATAGGACGTGGGACACGAGACGGCTCCGCATCCATGTTCCACCTCCTACTCTTGGTCTCCTCGGGCCTAAAGGCACTAGTAGTCGGACCAGCAAAAAGATTGAGCCATTGTGCAGGGGCATTGAGCTCAAGGTTGTTTTGGTGGAATTTTGCACTTCTTAGCCCTCACCTCGATTTTACAAAGTTCCTCATGCCTCCTACTCCTATTTACTTAGAACAAGAAGAAATAGTGTCCTGGGTATTTAATTTTAAGATCTCATACAAGAATTTTGAAGATTATATAACCAATCTAGATGATAATCAGCTCCTTGTTACACACAAAGTGGTATATTTGGGCGCTATCTTTGTGAAGACATATGTGAAGAGACAACGGAGGAGGGGGCACCTTTTAAAGACCAAGACGGTACCGGTTTGCACATAGGTCATAAATACCAGAAGATCTTTACATTGCAATTGCCGTGTTTGTGTTGCAAGGGCTATAAATAATGGCTCATTGCTACATCCACATGTTAGCTTCATATATCGACCAAAACAACCACATTTATAAACTTTAAAAAGAGTTGGCAGATAAAATCGTTGGCAAACAAAATTGTGTTTGACCATACATAAAATACTGGAATAAGAGAGAGATTAGAATCAGGAGTCTGGTGATTGAAATTCGTTGTTGCTAGCTTGACTTGTCGTAGACACATTTTTTTGGCTGTGACCTGCAATGGTGTAACACCCCAACTACTTACAAATTGGCAGTAGTTATGCCTGACGACACAACCCAACAATACTCTAAGTCAAACATGATTGACTAAGAAGTTCTCACGCGATGCATCACGGCCACGGCGAAGGCCGCCGACGAGGAGTGCATGGCGGACGATGAGTATGGCGGTGGCCATGGAGGACCGGGAGGCGAGGGAATGCATCACGGCCATGGCGGAGGCCGCCGACAAGGAGTGCATGGCAACCCGCGCCGCCAGTACCCCAAGCTCGTGGAGGCGGAGCGGAAGATCTTCGCAGAGCACGTGGTAGACGGGGAGGTCATCATCCTCTCCGACGATGAGGTGCACGGCGGCAATGACGAGGAGGACTTTGACGTGGAAGAATGGGGGCGCATCTTCCCCGACTGCGGCAACGACGGCATAGGGCTGGACCCCATAGGCGATGGGATGTCGCGGGCGGATTGGCTCACCCTCTACAAAGGCGATGATGAAGATTAGTTTCGTTTAATTTCATGCTTAGTTTTGAGTTTAAGTTTAAGTTTAGGTTTAAAAACTCAGGTCCCGTGGGATGTGAAGACAAGGCGGATGATTAAGTGTCGAATTTCGGTTGTTTAAACCGAATCTAGGTTGAACTTTTGCAAATTTGGTTTTTACTCCGTTAAATTTAGGTGTTCGGTTAGGTCCGACCCAAATTTGCATAGTAAAAATCCTTCACTAAGTTTTGCTCGGTCGGATCCTCCTCTCTTTTATAGAGGATCGGTTAGAGTTGGCCTAAATTTAAGAGCCCTCTTTGATGGTGACTGTTCCAAAACGGAAGAAAAATTGCTTGGTGTCCATTAAGCTGGTCCAAAAGTGCGAGTCCTGGGGCTTTTGAACTTGCGGGTGTGTCTCATACTCTCATATTCCAAGTTTAAATAACTATTTACCGAGGAGCACTATCTTATATCTCTACAACAGCTTGAATGCTTGATCTCTCACGACAACGAACGCTCCATCTAGCCAGATTATTTTTTCCCCGGTCCCATCATAAAAACTGCACGCACGCTTTGGCCAGCGAATATCAAACAGCCGAGCCCGAAACAGCTGTCAGAAAGGGGCGCCGGAATATGGTCGGCATCTGATCTCGAGATTGTTAGAGTTTGAGTCATATACTTTATGTAATCTTAACTATCTTCCCTCCCGTATCCTTCTCTGTCTCTCTCTGTTCACGAACCCGGATCGATCTCTAGCTATCGATCTATCTTGTACGCTACGGCACCGGGTGTTTTTCCCTCTATATAATAAACGCACGCGGCTCTCCAAGGAGAGTAGGAACGCTTCCCAACATCGTCTTACATGGTATACAGAGCCAGGCTCTTCCAAAACATCTAGTGACACAGAAAAACAGAAGCTATCGCTAGCGATCGTACCATGGCGTCCTCCTCAAGCGCTACCGGCCTCAATCTCGGTGCTCCACCAACCGAGAGGCTGACAAGAGCGAACTACCTCCTCTGGAAGGCGCAAGTCTTGCCGGCCCTGCGAGGTGCGCAGGTGACCGGCCTGTTAGACGGCAGCGACGTCGCACCACCAAAAACAGCGCAGATTGAGCAAGCAGACAAGACCACGGCGATAGGGCCAAATCCCTTGTATGGGCCGTGGCTTTCGAAGGATCAGCAGGTTCTGAGCTACCTACTGAATTCACTTTCCCAGGAAATCCTCGCACAATTTATCGGCAAAGAAAGCACCTTTGATCTCTGGATTGCCCTCACGACGTTGTTCGCATCGCAGTCACAATCTTGGATTAAAAATCTAAGAATCGCCATCGCCAACACAAAGAAGGGCAACATGTCAAGCAACATCTTCATCGCCAAGATGAAGAGCCTCGGTGACGAGCTAGCTGCGGCCGGTCGTCCGGTGTCCGACCCGGAGATGGTGGACTACATCCTCGCGGGACTTGATCGGGACTATGATCCCATCGTTGTTGTGGTTCGTGCTATCAAGAATTCAATTATCGTTGATGATCTCTTCTCGCAAATCTCCGCGTTTGACCAGAGGATGGAGATGCTGGGCGATGGACCAACTGGTTTTCGCTCTTCTGCCAATGCCATCTACAGAGGGCCTGGGCAATCTCGTCCCAGAGGAGGCCGTGGGCGAGGGAACAGAGGGCGCGGTCGTGGTAATCGCCCCTCTCCCTCTCCTGCTCGCGGCAGTGGTGGCGGCGGCTATCAACAACATCAGCGACAACCGCCACAACAACAGCAACAACAGCATGAGGGAGATTATCCCGAATGCCAAATCTACTACAAATACCATGCCGGCGGCGCAAGGGCCTGTTGGCATCGCTATGATGAGGATCACGAAGAAAAGAAGAAGGCCAACCTCATTACCAATTCCTACGGGATTGATACAAATTGGTATGCAGATTCTGGAGCCACCGAGCACATCATGGGGGAACTCGACAAGTTAACGATGCGGGAAAGGTACCACGAAGGTGACCAAGTGCACACGGCAAGTGGAACCGGTATGGATATTACTCACATTGGTAACTCAATTGTTAAAACCCCCATAAAAGATTTACATCTAAATAATGTCCTACGTGTTCCCCATGCATCAAAAAATCTTGTCTCCGTTCATCGATTTACCCTTGATAACAATGTTCTCATAATATTTTATCCATACTCTTTTGTGATTAAGGACTTGGCAACGAGGAGAGTCATTCTTAGAGGAAAGTGTGAAGGAGGTCTCTATCCACTTATATCATCATCATCTTCATGGTCAAATAAACAAGCCTGGAGTGTCACCAAACCATCTTCGGCAAAGCGGCATAGACGCTTGGGTCATCCATCTTCAATTATCGTTCAGCATGTTCTTAGTAGGAATAAACTCCCTTATGAGTCTAGTAGTGAGTCAATTTGTGATGCATGTCAACTACCTAAAAGTCATCAGTTACCATATCCCATCTCTACCAGTGTATCTACTGCTCCTTTGCAACTTGTTTTTTCAGATGTTTGGGGGCCAGCCCCCACTTCAGTTGGTAGATTCTCATACTATGTAAGCTTCATTGATGACTATAGTAAGTTTACTTGGATTTATTTACTAAAGAAACGGTCTGATGTATTTCAAGTGTTTAGCAATTTCCAAAATCTTGTTGAACGCCAACTGAACTCCAAAATCCTTGCCATGCAAACAGACTGGGGTGGTGAGTATGAGAAACTCAATTCTTTTTTTCAAAAGATAGGAATTTCACATCACGTCTCGTGTCCTCATGCTCACCAACAGAATGGTTCTGCTGAACGGAAACACCGTCATGTTGTTGAAGTAGGACTAGCATTGCTAGCTCATGCATCCATGCCTCTCAAGTTCTGGGATGAAACTTTTCTCACTGCTACATATCTTATTAATATTTGTCCTAGCAAAGTGATAAAGTTTGAGAGTCCCATAACACGTCATTTTGGTGTCACTCCAGATTACAAGTCTCTTCGCATCTTTGGTTGTGCATGTTGCCCAAATCTTAGACCATACAATACACGCAAACTTGCCTTTCGTTCTAAACAATGTGTCTTTTTAGGCTACAGTCCTATGCATAAAGGGGTCAAATGTCTTGATGTCTCTACTGGCAGGGTGTACATATCTAGAGATGTTGTCTTTGATGAATCAGTCTTTCCTTTCCAGTCACTTCACCCAAATGTCGGTGCCCTTCTTCGTAAAGAAATTCTTCTCCTTCCATCCAATCTTAGGGATTTTGATCAAGGGGGCGATAACAATTGTGCTGACCAAGTGCTAATATTCCTGCTAGTTCTCCTCTTGGTGTTATGCCTGTGCAGGTACATGAAGAAAACAGAGGGCAAAATGATCAAAATCATGAAAATCCAGCACAAAATGAGGTGTTATTTCATGTAAACGAAGAAGGAGCAGCAGGCGTGGAGCACGAGGAGGCCTTGGCGGCTCCTGCGACTCCTGCGCGGCTGCCAGCGTCGGATCGCGCGCGTGAATCCACCTGGGATCAGGCGCCGGTCAGCAATCAGGAAACTGACAGCGCGCAAGGCTCAAGGAGCCACTCCGTGGCTGCCACGTCTCCACGCGGGACCCAGCAGGCCACTCGCGTCCAACCGACAGCGAAGGCGGGCGCGGGCATCCACCCGACATCGAGGACTGGCACGCCTGGTCGCATGCAGCAAAAGGCGGGCGCGGGATCTCCTGCGGCTTCGAGTTCTGCGGCCCAGACCAACTCCAGTTCGGGAGAAGACACACAGATGACCACAGGATCTACTGCATCGACTCAGGCTGCACATGTGGAGGATTCTTCAGGATCTTCTGCGTGTAGTCAGGCTGTACAACCCCCTGTGCAACCACATCCTACTACCACAACAAGGGTTATGACCCGGCTACGAAAAGGTATTAGGAATCCAAAGATAAGGACTGACGGTACTATACCGTATGGCATGCTATGTATTTCAGGTGAACCAACAAATTTAGGTGATGCACTTGGAGACTCCAGATGGAAAAAGGCAATGGATGAAGAGTATAATGCACTGATGAAAAACAAGACATGGCATCTGGTGCCAAATCAGAGAGGTAAAAATATTATTGATTGCAAGTGGGTATATAGAATCAAAAAGAAGGCAGATGGCTCCATTGACAGGTACAAGGCACGTTTAGTTGCAAAAGGCTTTAAACAACGTTATGGCATTGATTATGAGGATACTTTTAGTCCTGTGGTAAAAGCTGCAACTATACGACTTGTTCTAGCTATTGACATATCCAGGGGGTGGAGTCTGAGACAGCTAGATGTACAAAACGCGTTCTTGCATGGTGTTCTGGAAGAGGAGGTCTATATGAGGCAACCACCAGGGTATGAAAACAAGCAAACACCTCACTATGTTTGCAAGCTTGACAATGCTCTTTATGGTCTGAAACAGTCACCTAGAGCATGGTTCTCAAGGTTGAGTTCACAGCTGAGGCATCTTGGTTTTGTTCCATCCAAAGAAGACACATCTCTCTTTATTTATAACAAGGAAAACACTATGATTTTTGTGCTCATATATGTTGATGACATTATAGTTGCAAGCTCCTCACAAAACGCCACTAATGCTCTCTTGCATGATCTGAGTTCAGAGTTTGCTTTGAAGGATCTTGGTGATTTACATTTCTTCCTAGGTATTGAAGTTAAGAAGACTCAAGGTGGTATTGTGTTGAATCGAGAAAAATATGCCATTGAACTTCTAACTCGTATGGGAATGAAGGATTGCAAACCTTCACCCACACCGTTGTCTTCTTCAGAACAACTTTCAGCATATGAAGGAGAACCACTTAATGAGGAAGAGAGCACAAAATATAGAAGTACAGTTGGAGCCCTGCAATACTTGACTTTGACACGACCAGACATATCATTTGCTGTTAACAAGGTTTGTCAATATCTGCATGCTCCCACCTCTACTCATTGGACATCTGTCAAAAGGATTGTATGATAAATTAAGCACACTGTGAGTTTAGGGCTTCAGTTTAGACGTTCTAGTTCTACACTTGTCAGTGCCTTCTCCGATGCTAACTGGGCAGGATGTAGTGATGACAGAAGGTCAACTGGAGGATTTGCAACGTTCTTTGGTTCAAATCTCATTTCTTGGAGTGCTAGAAAACAAGCCACAGTGTCGAGATCAAGTACAGAGGCTGAGTACAAGTCGCTAGCAAATGCAACTGCTCAAATTATTTGGGTGGAATCATTGCTTCATGAGTTAGGAATCAGGCAACATCATACATCCTGTTTATGGTGTGATAATTTGGGAGCAACTTATCTCTCTGCTAATACAGTGTTTCATGGCAGAACCAAACATATTGAGATTGATTTTCATTTTGTGCGTGAAAGAGTTGCAGAGAAAAAGTTGGACATGCGGTTCATTCCATCCAAGGATCAAGTGGCAGATGGATTCACTAAAGCCTTGTCAGTCAAGATTTTTGAAGAATTCAAAAGAAATCTCAATATAGGATAGTTTAGATTAAAGGAGGGTGTTAGAGTTTGAGTCATATACTTTATGTAATCTTAACTATCTTCCCTCCCGTATCCTTCTCTGTCTCTCTCTGTTCACGAACCCGGATCGATCTCTAGCTATCGATCTATCTCGTGCTACGGCACGGGGTGTTTTTCCCTCTATATAATAAACGCACGCGGCTCTCCAAGAAGAGTAGGAACGTTTCCCAACATTGTCTTACAGAGATAGCTTTGTCCGGAGTCCGGAGAGCCAGCCGGACGACGTCGGGACCCGAACCGTCGATCCCTTGCACCAACCCGTGCATGGCCGGCTATCTTCTAGATCACTGTACGTGCGTTCCATGTCGATCGCTCGCTAGTGTGTGTGTGTGTCTGCTCAACAAACCGAATCGAACCCGTGCATGGTCAATCTGCAACCGCGTGGCGTGGTGTGGAAAGGTGGGGGAGAGAACCTTGTGTACTATCTGCTACTACTATGCTCTATCCATGTCCTCTCCGCGTGTGCCTGTTGCGACGGTGGGGGGTGGCCAGCGGCTAGCTGGTGTGTATATATAGGACCCGGACGGACCTTGGGGCATCGAGAAGAGCAGACAAGCACCCATCATCAGCCAGCAGAAACCATCGATCAATCGCTCGCCGGACACAGCATCTATTCTGCTCGCACACGCACATACGGATTCAGTCGATCGATAGGTATAGTGATGGAGAATGAGAGGAACAACCAGGCTCCACCCCTACCCCCAGGTTTGTTCATTTCGACCAGTTTTGATCTCCATGCTCATGTCTGAAAACTAAGGCTGAACTCACTTCAGTTAGCTGCGGTGTCGTCTTCAGATGAGATAATGATAGGCTAGCATACCTCAAGCTGTTGAATTTAGTTTGCTCATGTGTGTGCCTTACGTATGCGTGTGCAGGCTACTACCCATCCGCGGCTGCGGAGCAACGGCAAGGCGGCGGCGGCAGGAAGGGATTCATCCAAGGATGGTAAGCCGCCCCACCACCAGCTGCTCCATCGATCGATAGCACCTCCTTTGCAACTTGCTTCATTGTCGCTGGTGATTTCTAGCCTGATGGTGTCTCTATGTGTCGTGTTTTTCAGCCTGGCCGCGCTCTGCTGCTGCTGGATCTGCGAGATGTGCTGCGACTAACCGGCGTGCGAGGTCGCTGCCGGCACAAGACGTTGGTGCTAGTATAGACCTATGAAGAGCATACACATAGACACACACACATAGAGAGACAGAGAGTCGTTGCTTAGTTAGTGTTTGTTTGTTGTTTTAGGTTGTGCAGAAAATAACCGAGAACGGCGTGCGTGAGTTGTGTCCATGTATACGCGAAGACTGGTTTGGGGAGATTTGATTGGAAGAAAAAAATGGCCCTGACCCCACCACGTGAAATTCGGGGGAAGAGAGAAGTAGATTACGAAGTTTAAGTAAGTTTACCTAGATGGTACATAGGTGTAGGATTAGAGTAATGCTACACCTACGAATGGCTTAAGGTAATCCTTACGGGATAAACAGCTCGCAAGTTATGACTGGGACTAGAGAGAAGGCAGGCCACACCCCACTTAAAATCAGGGGGGAAAGAAGTATTGTTGGAAAGTTACGTATAAGTTTATGTTAGTCTTCGTAGGTGTAGAATTATGTTGGTGTGGCGACCACTTCGTCGTGTGTAATTGTGTGTCCGAAATATACTCACGTACGTACACACCATACTCGATTTAGGCCTTGAAACGTGCATCATTTTTTTAATGAACCCTCTCATCTATTCATAACATGTCATCAGTACAAAGAACATTAAAAATGATAAAAAATACATATAGCTCCATAAACCACCTAACAACGACTACAAGCACTGAATCAACCCAAAAGCTCGCGACCGTCATCGTCCCTTTCTCATTGGAGCTGGGTAAAACTTGTTGTAGCACACATTCGGGAAGTCGTCGTGCTAAGGCTTCATTTGAACAACACACAAGAACGGCAATCGCCGCTGATGAAGAGAAGTGTTGATCAGAAAGATCCAACCTGTAGATATATGAACAAACAAGAACGAAGACTAGATCCACGGAGATCAATCGAAGACTAATACAGAACGAATCCCGTGAGATCCCTGAGTGACACAACTTCACACTCCCTCTGGTGATGCTCTGATGCTAGATGCATCACCGAGATGGGACTAGACGTGGTGAGGGGATCTTATTCCATTTTCAAGGAGTCACCACCGCCACGCTTTCCTGGACAGGAAACAAATCCTAATCGACCTCAAAAGAACACCTAAAAGCGGAGTAGGAAACCTCCCGCCAGCAAGAGCAAGGTTCCATCGCGCCTCCATAGCCGTAAGGCCATCAGAGATAAGGCAGACCGCGGCGGCTCTGGCGGGAGGTCAAGAAACCCTAATCGCATGTGCACTCGCGTCAGGAGGCGAAGGGGTACACAATTGACGGCACAACATTGAGTCCTCATGTTCAACCTCCATAGTTTGTTTGTCTAAAGTCAAAATTTATAAACTCTTAACAAATTTATAAATAAATATCAACATATACAATACCAAACCAATACCGGTAGATTCATCACTGAATATATTTTCACATCATGTAGATTTATTATTGTAAATGGTCATATTGTTTTATATAGACTTGATCAAACTTTATATAGTTTGACCTCAACCAAAGCTAATATGGGGAGTACATAAAAACAAAGTTTTTTTAAAAAAGGGGAATATATTAATATCAAGCAAATACCAATTACAACCAACCTCTGCGCTAACAAGATGCCTAAAACATCAAGGATGCACACACCCAAAAAATAAAATAAAATAAGGAATAAATAGGAAAAGGACCCTGCCACAGTGATCAACCATCCGCAGTAGCAGCACTCTAACCATCACCAAAGACAACACCCGGACTAGAAAGACTCGACTAGATGCAAGTCGTTCGTCGGTCCGATCTTTCACGATACTGGCAGCAGCACAAGAAATTCCAGCCAAGCAAAGATGCGAGACCGTCAGATCAAAAACTGACGTCGAGCAGACTAAATCAACTCCACGCGTAGCAACGACAAAATCCAAGCTGGATCAGCAAAAACAAACACAATATTTGGTGTCCCCCGACATGGGACGTTTTGTAACTTTTTATTCAACTCACGTGAAAACTAATCTGCCCTTATTACATAGCCGAAGCCTTTATTTATAAGCGTGCGCGCAGGCACCGAACCAAAACCGACTATGACTCTTTAACTCACGCAAGGAAATCTACTAGTACTTCCTTTATCTAACACCACACGGTTTCCTAGTTGAAAGAAACAAACTAATTAAGGATTCCACTAATTAAATATACGGCCACGCTGATTACTAGGATCACAAAACCAAACCAGGACTCTTTTTCTTACCAAAACAAGACCGAATCAGCTACCCTAGTTGAATTGGAATAGCACCGACCAGCGTCCAACTCGGAGTAAGAAAATTAGGATTGACTTCTTCAGCTCGTGGTTCTGGCGATGGTACTCGCATTGTAATTTGACCGATTGTCAAAATATTTGAATTAGTAACTTCATCTCTTTTTGCACTGCTGGTCACATCATCCCCTCCTTCTTGAAACAAAACCGTCCTCGGTTTTGTGCCAAATTTTACGACCTTCTTCTTCAGTGAAACATTTGTATCTATCTTAATTTCTCCCGCAAACATAGATCGCAGCACACATCTTCTTCCGTCACCCCAAAAAGTGTAAGTGTTGGACCAGCCCTCGTGTGTGGCACGACGGTCATATTGCCATGGTCTTCCCAACAACAAGTGACATGCATCCATTGGAAAGACATCACAAATTACCGTATCTTTATAGTCACCAACTGAAAATTTCACACATACCTTGTGAGTAACTTTCAGTCTACCAGACTGGTATAACCACTCAATACAGTGTGGTTGCGGGTGTTTCCACGTAGGTAGCGCTAAAACATCCACCAGTTCTTTGCTGATAGCATTAGTGTAGCTTCCTCCGTCTATGATCAACTTACAATTAGTGTTGTTGATTTTGCACTGAGTTTGAAAAATATTTCGACGCTGCCCTTTATCCTCAATGCGATCCTCTTGCACTCGCTGCACCATCAATGATGGGTATGATTCAGCAGCTTCAAAACTCGCAATCACCTTTTCAGTATCTTCAGATTTTTCACTAGATGTGTCAGAAACAACCTCTTCATCGCTAGCGGATGCATAGCCATCTTTCGTTAGCAACACTCTTTTCTCATTAGGGCATTCACGCTTCATATGTCCTCTTCCTCCACACTTGAAACACTCGATGTCACTAGTATGTGTGGTAGACTGCGCACTAGAATCAACCCTCGACAGTCCTGATTTTGAAGCATCCTTTTGCACGGAACCATGAGAACGATTTGATGTTGTCGTCCTGGAGCTAGGAATGACATCCTCACTCTTATGCTGCGAGCGTCGCCATGTGTTCAAAGTGTTACTGGGAACTGTGCTGACTTGGCGCCGCTTAATCTGTTGTTCCGCACGCACAGCTTGGTGCACAAGATCTTGTATGTTGTAGTAGACCACCATCTCAACACGATCCTGCACCTCAATATTTAGCCCGTTAAAGAAACGTGCCATTGTCGCCTCCGGATCCTCCGTTGTCCCTGTACGTATCATAAGCAATTCCATCTCCTTGTAATATTCATCAACACTCATATTACCTTGAGAGAGCCGCTGCAACTTGTTGTACATATCTCTTTTATAATGCTCAGGAACAAAACGTCGCCTCATGAACTCTTTCATCCCTCGCCAAGTCGTCGGGCGATGTCTTGAACGACAAATTTGATTCCACCATATTAGCGCGTAACCGGTAAACTCAATGCCAGCAAGTTGAACTTTCTTCTCCTCGCTATAATGATGGGCATCAAAAATTTGATCCACACGCATCTCCCACTCTAAATAGCCTTCTGGTTCGCACTTGCCGGAGAACGAAGGGATTGAAATTTTTATGCGCCCAATTCCATCATCCACAGGCACACGCACAGCTTGACCAACTCGGTCATGCACTCTGCCATGAACGGAAGTTTCAGGACGAGGCTCATAGTGTCGTGGTCGTGGCGCGTACCCCACCTGGTCAACGCCGTCATCGAGACCTTCATCTCCAGCATGAGGTTGTGCCGCCAAACGGCGATCATGCACGCCGGCATGTCCATCGCGAGCAGGTGGTGCATAATGCAGTGGAGCCGCCGGAGCAGTCTGTGGTGAGGCAAAATTCGTCGTCGGCATATTGATGATGTCCGCCAAACCATCAAACCGAGTGGTCAGACATCTATCCTTTTGCCGAGCGCATCATGACATTGCTTGATGTAGTTGCATGTGTGGTCAAAACCATCTCGAATATTTTGCGGAATATCATCTGCATACACTGGACGTACTATTTCCTCAGAATCAGCAGCAACCTCATCACCCTTGTTGACCGAGGTTGACATCTTGATCAACACAGTACCGTGAACAACCTTAGCTCTGATACCACTTGACAAAGACTCGACTAGATGCAAGTCGTTCGTCGGTCCGATCTGTCACGATACTGGTAGCAGCACAAGAAATTCCAGCCAAGCAAAGATGCGAGACCGTCAGACCAAAAACTGACGTCGAGCAGACTAAATCAACTCCACGCGTAGCAACGACAAAATCCAAGCTGGATCAGCAAAAACAAACACAATATTTGGTGTCCCCCGACATGGGACGTTTTGTGACTTTTTATTCAACTCACGTGAAAACTAATCTGCCCTCATTACATAGCCGAAGCCTTTATTTATAAGCGTGCGCGCAGGCACCGAACCAAAACCGACTACGACTCTTTAACTCACGCAAGAAAATCTACTAGTACTTCCTTTATCTAACACCACACGGTTTCCTAGTTGAAAGAAACAAACTAATTAAGGATTCCACTAATTAAATATACAGCCACGCTGATTACTAGGATCACACAACCAAACCAGGACTCTTTTTCTTACCAAAACAAGACCGAATCAGCTACGCTAGTTGAATTGGAATAGCACTGACCAGCGTCCAACTCGGAGTACGAAAATTAGGATTGACTTCTTCAGCTCGTGGTTCTGGCGATGGTACTCGCATTGTAATTTGACCGACTGTCAAAATATTTGAATTAGTAACTTCATCTCTTTTTGCACTGCTGGTCACATCAGCATGAGGCCCATGTGAACTACGATGGCTTTTGGTTCACCATGTGTTGGTTGTTTTTATGGATTCCGGCGCCTTTTTAGCACAAATTATGGTTATGTTTAGATGTTAGATGGATCTGATAAACTTCACTTATGCTCGTAAAGTCATAGTTGAATTATGATGTGGTGCATTTGAATTGTCTAAGCAAATGTTTGAAAGAATTGGCAAAGGACCCTAATAAGTGCCACACGTATAACACGAACACATGACAACTCCGATCGTTTTTTAGGCAAGTTTAATGACGCAAGGATGGCAACTTTTGTTGTCGAGGATGGCAACTTTCTTTTCGGATGGCAATTTCAGTTTATCTTTTGGATTTTTTACGGCAACTTTAGTTGTAAAAAATGTCAGAGCCAGAGTGCTTCATGTCACACGTGTGGCACTTATCATTTGGGTTGGCAAAATACATTTTTTAACATAGTACAGACGCAAGCTCTCATACATACGCACATACACTCACCCCTATGAACACACACACACCCTATGAGCACCTTCGAGAGGCTGACCCGACATATCATCTTGAGATTTATGAAGTCACTGTAGGTGCCTTATCGTCGACGGGAACATCTACTCCCACTAAAAGCGCATCGCCGGAAATCCTGAAATAAATCCTGGAATAATGTGAACACTAGGACTTGAATCCTGGTGGGTTAGGGATACCACTGTCCCTTGTTTTTGCGGGAAAAACTTCCGATCTGTTCATTTTCAATCACGGTAGTAGAACGAACACTATAGATAATGAAAATTACATCCAGATCCGTAGGCCACCTAGCGACGACTATAAGCACCGAATCGAGCCGAAAGCGCGTCGCTGTCATCGCCCCTCCCTCGCAGGAGCCGGGCAACCTTGTTGTAGTAGACAGTCGGAAGTTGTCGTGCTAAGGCCCCATAGAACTAACACACCAGAACAGCAACCGCCGCGGATGAAGAGTGTAGATCGAAAGGATCCAACCTGAAAACACACGAACGAAGACGAACGACGAACAAATCCGAGCTAATCCACCAAAGACAGATCCGCCGGAGACACACCTCCACACGCCCACCGATGATGCTATACGCATCACCGGAACGGGGGCTAGGCAGGGAGGCCTTTGTTTCATCTTCAGGGAGCTGCCGCCGTGTCGCCTTCCTAAGCAGGGCACAAACCCTAACAAAGCTCAAAAAAAAATCAAAAAAAGGAGCCCTCCCACTGGCAAGGGCCGAGATCCACTCCACCTCCACTGTCCCTCTAGCCATTCAACCACAGGATTCCTGTTGAGTACGATAGATTAAGTTTGTAGGAAATCTACTAGGTGAATAAGCGTTTAATCGTTGTAAAACTCTTATATAAAAAGTAATAGGATAATGAGGAGGTTTCAAGCTTTTAGAAAAGGTATCTGCTAGCAGTGGCGGAGCTTGAAAGAAATCTTTGGAGGGGCGAAGCTGTAAGAAAACAAATACGAAATCATACGTATACAAGAAGTTAGATGTTGCAAATATCAAGTAACTTAGATAATTATATTGATCTTCTCCAGATTAGCTTACAAAATACATTTCTAATCAATAGAGAATTCGGTTCACTACAAAGTGCTATTTAACCGTGGAACATTCAGTTCACTACTGACCAGCTCCAGAACAAAAGAAAGTATACCCAAAATACTATTTAACCATGGAGCATCCAGTTCACTAGAGACCAGCCCTTCGTTTCTTTACACCCTTAAAGTGCACAAGAACATCTTCATAGCTGTACTTCTCCACGATTTCACTCTCTATGTTTACTAGCAAGCTATTGGCTAGATAATCATCTTCCATAGTATTACGTAGCCTTGTCTTGATGATCTTCAAAGTAGAGAATGCTCGCTCGGCACTTGTTGTAGAAACTAGAAGAGTTAGAAGCAATCGCAACAATCGATCAACCAAATTGTAGATAGAATGCCTCCCTGTCTCAAAGAGATATCGACAAAGATTTGTTAAGGTTGACACATTTTTCAACTCTTTATCATTGGAGGCGTCCACAACAAAGTGTTTTAGTTGTTGCTCCAATCCATAGATTTCCTGTTGAGTGAAATCTGTTGGATAATATTTCTTCACCAACTCGCAAATATCATCAGCTTTGAAAGATCTGAATTTATTTTTGGGGATCAGAGTAGCACTTGTGGTCAAAAGATCCAGTACCTTGTCATTGAACCTGAATTCTAATTCATGTAGCTGAGTATCAAGTGTTGCACGAAATACTTCCACCCGGAAATAATGTTCCTTAGTAAAACGATCTGGTTGGCGACGAGCACGACCACCACGCATAATGTAAGTTTCCCCCAGACCTGGAATATCAATGAAATGATTTACACAGAACTCAACAACCCTATCAAAAAAGGCTTCCCAACCATCGTCTGATCTCATTTCCTTTGATGACCACTTCCTTTGATGCAGCCACTAGCGCAAGTTGCAAACGATGAGCATAGCAGTGGACATAGTACGCATACGGGCATTTTCTAAGAAAAAGAGCTTGCAAACCATTGAACTCCCCCCTCATATTACTAGCCCCATCGTAAGGTAACAAAACTACAGAATCACAATATTCTAACTTTCCACAATTTCCATAGGGGAGAGATTGAGAGAGATACAGCCATACAGGGTGGGGAATCTGCACACCGAGGCACTGCGCGGGGTCGACGGGGCCTAATGCTGTAGCGGACAGCCACAACCGAGGCAGAAGTCGATGAACCTGAGCGGAGGAGGAAGTAGCCGACCAACCCTAGCCGGCCACCCGCCAGCCGGCCAGCGGTCGCCCCACGCCGGCAGGCCACAGCGGCCAGCCTCCCAGTCGCCGGTGCCCCACGCCCACGCTCAGCCGTCCGCGGTCGCAAGTCAAAGGGGAAAAGGATTCTGGAGTGTGGAGTTGGTCGCTGCATCCAGGGCTCCAGGCATCGTAGACTAGTCATAGTTGATAAGTGGGCCTGTGGGCTGTATGTATACATAGGGGTAGTAAAAAAAAATCATTTTTGCTGGGGGGCGACGGCCCAGGTTGGCCCCCACGAAGCTCCGCCGTTGTCTGCTAGAAATGCCCTTGATTGAACAGCCGTCAGGCGACTGTTCCAAAACGGAAGAAAAACTGCTTCGTCTCCGTTAAGCGGGTCCAAAAGTGCGAATCCCGGGGCTTTTGAACTTGCGAGTGTGTCTCATATTCCAAGTTTAAATAACGAGCCCGAAACAGCAGTCAGAAAGGGGTGCCGGAGAATATGGTTGCTTTGCATCTGATCTTTAGCTAGCTTTCTCCGGCCGGTCAGCTACCTGGCGACGGCGCGACCCGAACCGTCGATCCCTTGCACCAACCCGTGCATGGCCGGCTAGATTCTCGATCACTGTACGTGCGTGCCATGTCGATCACTACCTAGTAGCTAGTGTGTGTGTGTCTATCTGCTGAAGAAACCTCGGCCATTGATTCGAGCAGCACACTTTCCATTCGTCAAGCTCGTAAAGGCACGTGCTGTCTAGTCACCTCGAATCGAATCCGGTTAATGGTCAATCTGCAACCGCGTGGCGTGGTCTGCAAGGGTGGGGAGAGAAACTTGTGTACTATGCTCTATCTATGTGCTCTCCGCGTGTGCCTGTTGCGACGGTGGGAGTGGCCAGCAGCTAGCCGGCGGTGTGTATATATAGATAGGACCTTGGGGCGTCGAGAAGAGCAGAGAAGCGCCCATCATCAGCCAGCTGAAACCATCGATCGATCGCTCGCCGGAGCCGGACACAGCATCGATTCTCCTCGCACGCGCACGTCGGAGGTGGTCGATCGATCGATAGATACGTGATGGAGAACGACAGGAACAACCAGGCGCCGCCACCACCCCCAGGTTAGTTAATTTCGATCGTCATTTTCGACCTCCATGCTTATGACTGAAACTGTCGCTGGATTCGCTGCATCGATTCAGTTAGCTGCAGTGTCGTCTTCAGATCAGATAAACGTACCCCGAGTTGCTGGCTTGTTTGCTCATGCTTGTGCCTTTCTTGTTCGTGTGCAGGCTACTACCCATCGGCGGCTGCGGAGCAAAGGCAAGCCGGCGGCGGGAAGAAGGGCCGCCGGGGAAGCACCAAATCCAGGGGCGACAAGGGATTCATCGAGGGATGGTACGTACTACCACCTCCTTTGTAACTTGCTTAGTTGTCGCTAGTGATTTCCGGACTGATAATGGTCTGAATTTTGCGCGTTTTTTCAGCCTGGCGGCGCTGTGCTGCTGCTGGGTCTGCGAGATGTGCTGCGACTGACCGGCGAAATCGCTGCGGCCCAAGACATTGGTGCCAGTGCCTATGAAGAACATACACATACAGAGAGAGAGAGAGAGAGTCGTTGCTTAATTACAGTGTTTGTTTGTTTGTTGTTTTAGGTTCTGCGTAAATAACCGAGAACCCGTGCGTGTGCGATGTCCATGTACCTACCGTGCGTCACACCTATAATCAATTTTAAGGCCCCAAATTATCAGGCTACTGTTGAGTTGTGTGCATCCTAAATATGCAAATCGTGTGGGGTTATCGTCCTCTAAAAAGGGTCTATCTCTTTTTTTTTGGCGACGATAAAGAGTTTTATTCTATAGATGCAGAGTTACCGTCGGCTAGCAAAAGCTCAGCGATACAAGATGGACAATCCTGTAGCCAACAAGCCGTGGTACACTCTATTCTACCATAATTCGCCATGCGATCGGCTACTCTGTTTTGACCTCTAGAAACTTTTATAGGAACAAACTCTCTACCAACAAGTAGATGCTTAATCTCCGAAACTAAATGGCTGTATGTCGATTTGTCAAGACTATCTGTGTCGACAAGGAAGAAAGCGCTATCGAACAATCAAATTGGATAATCACCGGAAGGTTTGATCATTCCAAAGGCAACGCAAGACCCTCTCTTATTGCATGTAGTTCCGCTTCCAAAGCGTCATTGCAGAAAAACAGATATCGGTAAGCAGCAAAAATCATATGTCCATCTGTATCTCTCAGAATCATTCCTTCTCCTGCCGACCCGTCTGAGGCAAACGACCCATCGACCGACAAGGCGACCCGCCTGACATCCGGAACAGGCCACGATGGAGATGGTGCATTTCCCTTATTTCTGGGTTCAGACCAGCCATCACCCAATGACATCTTACCTTTTAACATCTCCTCTGTGCTATGTTGTTTAGCATACCAAATACAGGTAGCTATCCAAATAGTCAACTGAAAATTGTACTGGAGCATTCTCTTTCCCATGCACAACATCTGTCCGCAAGCCCCAAATCTCTGATCGCTCGTTTGGTAGCAAGAGAGAGCATGTGTAGCATCGTTGATCGGCCTTGGTCTCTTGACAGCCCGAACTAAATTTGCAATCCTTCCCACAATTTTGCCATGAATAAATGGAAACAGCTTTGTCTCGCTTCATGCGAGACCGAAGGAGGTCTCCCCGTAAGGGCGCCCTCCTCGTCGCTAGTATTGGGCCGGCCAAGTAGCTTCCTGTGTGTTTGTTAAATTTTGTAATATGTTTTTCTTTTTTATTATTTTAAAAATATTCTAAATGCATATATTTCAAAACTTATTTTAATTAAAAAATTAGAAAATGTTCACTGCACATTAGAAAAATGTTAATGCAGTGTACAAAATTAGTTCACGTAACTTTTAGAAAATGCTGATAGTTTAAAAAAAATATTGGTGCCATTTAAAAAAAGGTTTGACAATTAAAAGAATCTTAATGTAATTCATTAAAAAATGTTTCGTGGGACATTTAGAAAAATGTTCAAACGTTTCGAAATATGTTGATGATATTTTCAAAACAAATATTTATAAAATTTTGAAAAATGTTCACATAGTTAAGAAAAATGTTACGCACCATTAAAGAAAATGTTCAAAGTGTTTCCGAAAAATGTTTATCATGTATTCCAGAAAATATCCAAAACATGTACTCCCTCCGTTCCAAAATATAGTGCGTCATCGGTTTCCGTGCTTCAACTTTGACCATAAATTTAACCAATGAGACGACTGCGGCGGAAACAAAAGTTATACAAATGAATTTGTATTCAAAACACATTTTCAATTATATAATTTTTTATCCCACCGCAATCGGTCTCGTTGACTAAATTTATGGTCAAAGTTGAACCTCGGAAAGCGCGGGCGCACTATATTTTAAAACGGAGGGAGTATTTAAAAAATATTTAACGTGTATCTGAAAATGGTTCTAGATGTATAAAAAATGTACAACCTGTATTAAAAAAAGTATAGATATGTAAGAAAAACACAAGATATCGTCTCGCAGTAGACGATCACGAGATGGCCGGCACAATATGGATTCATGAGGATCGAGTTTTAGTTCGTCTCACAGTAGGTAAGATATACCTAATAGTTTCATATGCAGCGGTGGTGCCGCTGCTCCCACTTGGCTCGACGGATTCCTGTCTTGTGTGTGCCCCGTGGCCCGTGCGTCAAGGGGAATGTATCTGGTGCACTGGGGCAATTTGTGCTACCGGTGCACCGGTCGCCCGTTGCACATTCAAAAATGTTCGAAAAAATCCGGAAAAAAATCTAGTACATTGACACAACATCAATGTACGTTGTCACAAAAAAATAATCAATATTTGAAACATTGCTCGAGATACAAAAATAACAAATTTGACACTGTATAGTACATAACACAAGTTGGGCTTCAGTTTTGGCTCATTAGCACATTGAGGTCAAATTTGTCATTTTTATATCTTGAGCATTATTTTGAATTTTGATTTAATTTTTTGTGACAACATACATTGATGTTGTGTCGATACACTAATTTTTTTGTGGTTTTTTAAATATTTTTAAATGTGCAACGAGGTCCGGTGCACCGGTAGCACCAATTGCCTTGGTGCACCGGATACGTTCCCGCGCGTCAAGCGGCCGGATAATTGAAGCAAGCAGATAGCAACGCCCCAGCCCCCGCGTCATCCTCCCCGGGGCGACTCGGGCGACGG
>NC_057802.1:583381569-583396467 GCF_018294505.1 Triticum aestivum | reverse complement strand
CCTCACCTCGCCGCCGCCCCATGGTCTTCGACGGGCAAAGCTCGCGCGGATCCGGCGGCAGCGGGGCTCAAGCGTCATGGGCAGCTGTCGTCGAGTTGGAGGCTCTGACGTGAAGGAAATATGCCCTAGAGGCAATAATAAAGTTGTTATTTATATTTCCTTATATCGTGATAAATGTTTATTATTCATGCTAGAATTGTATTAACCAGAAACTTAGTACATGTTTGAATACATAGACAAACAAAGTGTCACTAGTATGCCTCTACTTGACTAGCTCGTTGAATCAAAGATGGTTAAGTTTCCTAGCCATAGACATGAGTTGTCATTTGATTAGCGAGATCACATCATTAGAGAATGATGTGATTGACTTGACCCATTCCGTTAGCTTAGCATTTGATCGTTTAGTATATTGCTATTGCTTTCTTCATGACTTATACATGTTCCTATGACTATGAGATTATGCAACTCCCGAATACCGGAGGAACACTTTGTGTGCTAACAAACGTCACAACGTAACTGGGTGATTATAAAGCTGCTCTACAGGTGTCTCCGATGGTGTTCGTTGAGTTGGCATAGATCGAGAATAGGATTTGTCACTCTGATTGTCGGAGAGGTATCTCCGGGCCCTCTCGGTAATGCACATCACTATAAGCCTTGCAAGCAATGTAACTAATGAGTTAGTTACGGGATGATGCATTACGGAACGAGACTTGCCGGTAACGAGATTGAGCTAGGTATTGAGATACCGACGATCGAATCTCGGGCAAGTAACATACCGATGACAAAGGGAACAACGTATGCTGTTATGCGGTTTGACCGATAAAGATCTTCGTAGAATATGTAGGAACCAATATGAGCATCCAGGTTCCGCTATTGGTTATTGACCGGAGACGTGTCTCGGTCATGTCTACATAGTTCTCGAACCCGTAGGGTCCGCACGCTTAAAGTTCTGTGACGATCGGTATTATGAGTTTTTGTGTTTTGATGTACCGAAGGTAGTTCGGAGTCCCGGATGTGATCACGGACATGACGAGGAGTTTCGAAAAGGTCGAGACATTAAGATCGATATATTGGAAGCCTATATTTGGACATCAGAATAGTTCCAGGTGGAATCGGGATTTTACCGGAGTGCCGGAGGGGTTACCGGAACCCCCGGGGATTAATGGACCTTGTTGGGCCCTAGTGGAGAGTGAGGGGCCGGCCAAGGCAGGCCGCGCGCCCTCTCCCCTTGAGTCCGAATAGGACAAGGAAGGGGGGGGCCCTTGCCTTCCCCCTCTCCCACTCCTTCCTTCCCCTCCTAGTGGGACTAGGAAAGGGGAGTCCTACTCCCACTAGGAGGAGGACTCCTCCTCCTGGCGCGCCCTGCTAGGGCCGGCCGGCCTCCCCCTTGCTCCTTTATATACGGGGGCAGGGGGCACCCCAGGACACACAAGTTGATCATTGATCTCTCTTAGCCATGTGCGGTGCCCTCCTCCACCATAATCCACCTCGGTCATATCGTAGCGGTGCTTAGGCGAAGCCCTGCGTCGGTAACTTCATCAACACCGTCAACACGCCGTCGTGCTGACGAAGCTCTTCCCCGAAGCTCTACTGGATCGTGAGTTCGCGGGATGTCACCGAGCTGAACATGTGCTGAACGCGGAGGTGCCGTACGTTCGGTACTGAGGATCGATCGATCGTGAAGACGTACGACTACATCAACCGCGTTTTCATAACGCTTCTGCTTACGGTCTACGAGGGTACGTGGATGACACTCTCCCCTCTCGTTGCTATGCATCACCATGATCTTGCGTGTGCGTAGGATTTTTTTTGAAATTACTACGTTCCCCAATAGTGGCATCAGAGCCAGGTTTATGCGTAGATGTTATATGCACGAGTAGAACACAAGTGAGTTGTGGGCGATACTAGTCATACTGCTTACCAGCATGTCATACTTTGATTCGGCGGTATTGTTGGATGAAGCGGTCCGGACCGACATTACGCGTACGCTTACGCGAGACTGGTTCTACCAACGTGCTTCGCACACAGGTGGCTGGCGGGTGTTAGTTTCTCCAACTTTAGTTGAATTGAGTGTGGCTACGCCCGGTCCTTCTGAAGGTTAAACTTGCAACAACAAAGTAGAGGACGTCTAACTTGTTTTTGCAGGACATGTTGTGATGTGATATGGTCAAGAAGTGATGAGATATAAATTGTTGTATGTGATAATCATATTTTGTTAAAGTTATCGGCAACTGGCAGGAGCCTTATGGTTGTCTCTTTATTGCATAAGATGCAAGCGCCAAATAATTGCTTTACTTTATCGCTATGCGATATCAATAGTTGCAACAACAATAGTTGGCGAGACGACCATGTAACGACACGTTGATAGGGATCAAGATGATGGAGATCATGGTGTCATGCCGGTGACGATAGAGATCATGACGGTACTTTGGAGATCGAGATCAAAGGCGCAAGCTGATCATGGCCATATCATGTCACATATTTTGATTGCATGTGATGTTTATCTTTTATGCATCTTATTCTACTTTGATTGACGGTAGCATTATAAGATGATCTCTCACTAAATTTCAAGGACACGTGTTCTCCCTGAGTATGCACCGTTGCTAAAGTTCGTCGTGCCGAGACACCACGTGATTATCGGGTGTGATAAGCTCTACGTTCATATACAACGGGTGCAAGCCAGTTTTGCACACGCGGAAATACTCGGGTTAAACTTGACGAGTCTAGCATATGCAGATATGGCCTCGGAACACTGAGACCGAAAGGTCGAGCGTGAATCATATAGTAGATATGATCAACATAGTGATGTTCACCATTGAAAACTACTCCATCTCACGTGATGATCGGACATGGTTTAGTTGATATGGATCACGTGATCACTTAGATGATTAGAGGGATGTCTATCTAAGTGGGAGTTTTTAAGTAATTTGATTAATTGAACTTTAATTTATCATGGACTTAGTCCTGGTAGTATTAGCATATCTATGTTGTAGATCAATAGCTCGCGTTTAGCTCCCCTGTTTTTTTTTGTTCCAGAGAAAACTAAGTTGAAAGATGTTAGTAGCAATGATGCGGATTGGATCCATGATCTGAGGATTGTCCTCATTGCTGCACAGAAGAATTATGTCCTTGATGCACCACTAGGTGACAGACCGATTGCAGGAGCAAATGCAGACGTTATGAACATTTGGCAAGCTCGATATGATGACTACTTGATAGTTTAGTGCACCATGCTGTACGGCTTAGCATCAGGGATTCAAAGACGTTTTTGAAACGCCATGGAGCATATGAGATGTTCCAAGAGTTAAAATTAGTATTTCAGACTCATGCCCATGTCGAAAGGTATGAAACCTTTGACAAGTACTTTGCCTACAAGATGGAGGAGAATTGCTCAGCTAGTGAGCATGTGCTCAGAATGTCTGAGTACTACAATCACTTGAATCAAGTGGGAGTTAATCTTCCAGATAAGATAGTGATTGACAGAGTTCTCTAGTCACTATCACCAAGTTACTAGAACTTCGTGATGAACTATAATATACAAGGGATAACAGAAACGATTCCCAAACTCTTCGTGGTGCTGAGATCGACGAAGGTAGAAATCAAGAAAAAGCATCAAGTGTTGATGGTTGACAAGACCACTAGTTTCAAGAAAAAGGGCAAAGGGAAGAAGGGGAACTTCAAGAAGAACGGCAAGCAAGTTGCTGCTCAAGTGAAGAAACCCAAGTCTGGTCCTAAGCCTGAGACTGAGTACTTCTCCTGCAAAGGGACTGGTCACGGGAAGCGGAACTGCCCCAAGTATTTGGCGGATAAGAAGGATGGCAAAGTGAACAAAGGTATATTTGATATACATGTTATTGATGTGTACTTTACTAGTGTTTATAGCAACCCCTCAGTATTTGATACTAGTTCAGTTGCTAAGATTAGTAACTAGAAACGGGAGTTGCAGAATGAACAGAGACCAGTTAAGGGTGAAGTGACGATGTGTGTTGGAAGTGGTTCCAAGATTGATATGATCATCATCGCACACTCCCTATACTTTCGGGATTAGTGTTGAACCTAAATAAGTGTTATTTGGTGTTTGCGTTGAGCATGAATATGATTTGATCATGTTTATTGCAATACGGTTATTCATTTAAGTTAGAGAATAATTGTTGTTCTGTTTACATGAATAAAACCTTCTATGGTCATACACCCAATGAAAATGGGTTGTTGGATCTCGATCGTAGTGATACACATATTCATAATATTGAAGCCAAAAGATGCAAAATTAATAATGATAGTGCAACTTATTTGTGGCACTGCCGTTTAAGTCATATTGGTGTAAAGCGCATGAAGAAACTCCATGCTGATGGAATTTTGGAATCACTTGATTATGAATCACTTGATGCTTGAAAACCATGCCTTATGGGTAAGATGACTAAGACTCCGTTCTCCGGAACAATGGAGCGAGCAACTGACTTATTGGAAATAATACATACTGATGTATGCGATCCGATGAGTGTTGAGGCTCGCTGCGGGTATCGTTATTTTCTGACCTTCACAGATGATTTGAGCAGATATGGGTATATCTACTTGATGAAACATAAGTTTGAAACAATTGAAAAGTTCATATAATTTAAGAGTGAAGTGGAAAATCATTGTAACAAGAAAATAAAGTTTCTACGATCTGATCGTGGAGGAGAATATTTGAGTTATGAGTTTGGTCTTCATTTGAAACAATGCGAAATAGTTTCGCAACTTGTTGGGGATATAAATAGCGAGTATAAACCTCCCAGGAAGGGCCGGGTTATGCTCATAGTAATTTACCCATATCTGAAGCCCATGAAGACATGGAAGATGGCGCTTTACGGGGAGACTTGATAAGAAGGCCCAAGACCCAAGGGCGGATTAAGGCCCATAGATGTAAACCGCCATATGATGTATGACTTGTATTGTAAGGAATATGAGATGAGTCACCGAGCCGGAGACGTTATATGAGCCGGCCGGGACTCTGTAGACCGCAGGGCGTCAACCCATGTATATAAGGGGACGACCCGACGGCGGTTTAGGGACAAGAAACAACAGATCGAGAGCCAGGCAAAGCGTATTCGCTCCCTGGTCATCGAAACCCTAGCAATCCCACATCAACTGGATTAGGCTTTTACCTTCACCGCAAGGGGCCGAACCAGTATAAACTCCTTGCGTCTTTTGTCCTGCTTTAACCCCTTTAAGCTAACTACATTGCGATGGCTCCACGACTAAGTCCTCACACTAGGACATCTGCCGTAACAAAACCACGATAGTTGGCGCCCACCGTGGGGCTACCGCACGATGGTTTCGAGTTCTTAGAGGGCAGCTTCGAAGGACTCAAGGGATACGTTGTGGGCTGGATGAACAAGAGTCGTCGCGGCAAGATCTACATCGACGATGCAGGCTGGGGCCCCGAGGCCGGCTCAATTGAGTACGGGTACCGGGTCCCCTTCGGCGGTATTCACGTCTTCATTGGCAAAATCGGCGAACCGAGCCCTGAGCCGGACATCTGCACCGACATCGTCGAAACGGCTCAGCGTGCGAGACCCGCCCGGGTTCAGCCTGCCATGAAGCGTGCCTTCGTGGGAGTCATACACGGAGCGGAATCTGAGGATAGATCGGCATCTGGTGGTGAAACCATCGTTTACTCTGATGACGAGTCATCTACCGGCGAGACCGAGTCATTGTACCAACTGCAAGACGGCCGGCTTGGGGGCTGTTCCGATGGCGACAGTATTCCGGACCCCTTCGATCCGCCGAGCCGGGTTGCGATCTTCATGGCCGGTACACAGTCAGTGCAGCACTCTTCTACTGCAGCAGCGATGATCTCCGGGTCAGCGGTGGCAATAGCAGCTGGGGCAGGAGGCCCTGTGCAACCGCCAACTCAGGTTTTGTCCGATTTATTGGACACTTTGGCAACGCTGCTGGCGGCGGAAGTTAACCCGACGAATCAGGATCAGCATAACGTAGAAGTTGCGAAAGTGAAGGATCAGATAGTTTAGGCCAAGGCAGACCTGGCAGCTGAGAACACCAGGATGGCTGCAGAGCGGGCCGAGTTGGATGCACAGGGTTACCGGCTTATGTTGGATCAGAACGCGTCAAATGATGTGATGAGGAGAAGGTACCGATCTCACCTTCCTCCGGTTTATGAGGCAAGGAATCTCTTTAACACACCAGGAGCAGGAACCAGTAATCAGCC
The DNA here is from genome assembly GCF_018294505.1 of Triticum aestivum. NCBI lineage: Eukaryota > Viridiplantae > Streptophyta > Magnoliopsida > Poales > Poaceae > Triticum > Triticum aestivum. The sequence goes on along the minus strand of NC_057802.1, from coordinate 583,390,259 downwards.
AGTGGTAAACCAGGTGGAAGCACCTGAAACGGGGGAGCCGGTTCATCCGCGCATGATGGATCTGCCTCGTCAGAATGTCCCGTCACAACACACATCAACGCCTCCTGGTCATTACTCCAACCCCTTGGATAACATAGTCGCCGCCGCTTCACGATTGGCGGCCCTCCCAGTCGAAGGCGAGTCCCTAGTAGTGGTTGAGACAAGACGGGCTAGGGAGCTCCTTCAGACAGCCTTGACTCAGCAGCAGGCTTATTCGTACAGCCATGAGAGGATTCATTCCACCCCCCGCCCAAGCCGGAGTTACGGCAGGCATATTGATGAACCGGCTGTGTCTAGCAGTGCGCGGAAAAACCGTAACCCGCCTCGAGGGCACAACCCGGCGGGCGGTGGTGCTAATGCTCAGGACGTGGTGGATCACGGTAGAGCATGATACGTCTCCAACGTATCTATAATTTCTGAAGCATTCATGCTATTATATTATCCATCTTGAATGTTTTATGGGCTTTACTATGCACTTTTATATTACTTTTGGGACTAACCTATTGACCCAGAGCCCAGTGCCAGTTCCTGTTTTCTCCCTTGTTTCAGTGTTTCAAAGAAAAGGAATATCAAACGGAGTCGAAACGGAATGAAACCTTCTGGAGAAGTTATTTTTGGAAGGAAAGCAACCTGATAGACTTGGAGTGCACATCAGGAAAGAAACGAGGGAGCCACGAGGTAGGGGGGCGCGCCCTCCACCCTCGTGGCTCCCCTGACGTATTTCTTCCGCCTATATATATCCATATACCCTAAAACGATCGGGGAACATAATAGATCGGGAGTTCCGCCGCCGCAAGCCTCTGTAGCCACCAAAAGTCAATTGGGACCCTGTTCTGGCACCCTGCCGGAGGGGGGAACCCTCACCGGTGGCCATCTTCATCATCCCGGCGATCTCCATGACAAGGAGGGAGTAGTTCATCCTCGGGGCTGAGGTTATGTACCAGTAGCTATGTGTTTGATCTCTCTCTCGTGTTCTTGATTTGGCACGATCTTGATGTATCGCGAGCTTTGCTATTATAGTTGGATCTTATGTTGCTTCTCCCCCTCTACTCTCTTGTAATGGATTGAGCTTTCCCTTTGAAGTAATCTTATCGGATTGAGTCTTTAATGATTTGAGAACACTTGATGTATGTCTTGCCGTGCGTATCTATGGTGACAATGGGATATCACGTGATGCAATTGATGTATGTTTTGGTGATCAACTTGCGGGTTCCGTCCATGAACCTATGCATAGGGGTTGGCACACGTTTTCGTCTTGACTCTCCGGTAGAAAGTTTGGGGCAATCTTTGAGGTTCTATGTGTTGGTTGAATAGATGAATATGAGATTGTGTGATGCATATCGTATAATCATACCCACGGATACTTGAGGTGACATTGGAGTATCTAGGTGACATTAGGGTTTTGGTTGATTTGTGTCTTAAGGTGTTATTCTAGTACGAACTCTAGGGCTGTTTGTGACACTTATAGGAATAGCCCAACGGATTGATTGGAAAGAATAACTTTGAGGTGGTTTCATACCCTACCATAATCTCTTGGTTTTTTCTCCACTATTAGTGACTTTGGAGTGACTCTTTGTTGCATGTTGAGGGATAGTTATATGATCCAATTATGTTATTATTGTTGAGAGAACTTGCACTAGTGAAAGTATGAACCCTAGGCCTTGTTTCCTAGCATTGCAATATCGTTTGTGCTCGCTTTTATCTTTAGTTACCTTGCTGTTTTTATATTTCCAGATTACAAATACCTATATCTAGCATCCATATTGCACTTGTATCACCATCTCTTCGCCGAACTAGTGCACCTATACAATTTACCATTGTATTGGGTGTGTTGGGGACACAAGAGACTCTTTGTTATTTGATTGCAGGGTTGTTTGCGGGAGACCATCTTCAACCTACGCCTCCCATGGATTGATAAACCTTAGGTCATCCACTTGAGGGAAATTTGCTACTATCCTACAAACCTCTGCACTTGGAGGCCCAACAACGTCTACAAGAAGAAGGTTGTGTAGTAGACATCAAGCTCTTTTCTGGCGCCGTTGCCGAGGAGGTGAGTGCTTGAAGGTATATATTTAGATCTTGCAATCGAATCTTTTTGTTTCTTGTTTTATCACTAGTTTAGTCTATAAAAGAAAACTACAAAAAAAATGGAATTGAGTTTGCATCATACGCTTCATCTTTTTAATATCTTTCGTGAGTATGATGGAAAGGAAAATTGTGCCAAAGTGTTAGAAGAAGAATGCATTAAAATGTTTGGCACTAAATCTTTGAATGATGAGCATGATTGCAATGTTGTTAGTATGAACTCCTTGAATATCCATGGTAATAATGATGATTACACTAGTTATGATGAAAATGTCTCCTATAAACATGTCAATTTTTATGGAGTGCATTGGGTTTGCAAGTACACACCAAATAGGGAAGATAGATATTGCAAGAGACATAAGTACTTAGAAACTAAATTGTTGCAAGAAAGGCTAGATGTTTGTGCTAAAGATTTAAATTTTCTTAGCCGTACTTGTGGACTTTCCAATGAAAGTGGTCATTTAGCTATCCGATGCAAATTGTTTCATGATCTAATCGTGTCCAAAAATTGTGATGAGTTGATTTCCCTTGCACATTATAATGAACTTAGCTTGCTTATGGGTTGCGAAGAAATGAAACATATAACTAGGCATCTTCCAGAATTTGCCCGTTATAAACTTCTTGGTTTTGATCTAGAAGAAATTTATATGTATTGTGCGGTGAATTGCATTGAAAATCCTTATATTGCCAATTACATAAATAAAAGAAAACAAATAGAAGATGAAGAGAATACTAACGAAAGGGAAGAGACTTCCCAATATCCTCCTATTATTTCTTATGATGAATCAGGTAACGAGGAGGAGCCTTCTATTCAACCAATCTCATTAATAAGGAGCTCCAAAAAGTGGATTGAACCCACACATGATGTGGTGAAGAAGAAGAAAAGAAAAAGGAAGAGAGGTAAAAAGATATCTCTCCCAAATAATGTTGCTCCTACTATTGTTGTGCCCCATGAAAATGAATCAAAAATAATTGTGGAAGATGATGCACTTGATGATGATCTTGTTGTGCCTATTGCTTGTTGTGATGATTATGATTGGGAAGATAATGATACTTCTTATGATCTTGAAAATCTTTTTGGCACTTGCTTAGAAGAATATGATAATTGCTATACTATTGGTGCTATCCATACTATTAATGATGAGAGTGATTATGCTTATGATATGAAAAGGCCCAAGCTTGGGGATGCTATGTTTGATGAAGATGATGTTTTTGAGAATATATTTGCTGCAATTAATGTTTGTCCCAAGCTTGGGGATGCTATGTCTAATGAAGATGATATTTTTAGCCTCTCAAGTTTTGATATGCAAAGTTGTTATGATGATAGCATGCCTTTTACCTATGATGATTATATTGATGAAAGTGGGTTTGGAAGAGTGTCAACTTTAGGAAGTAATGATCCCACTATTTTGGAGGATGTTGAATCTTATAATATTTATGAAAGTGGATTTGGAGAGGTCATGACTTTATTTAGTGATGAGTCCACTATCTTGGAAGAGGTTTCAATCGATTATGATGAAAACAAAGTTGCTACTTATGATGATTATTTTGATGAAACTTATGCTATAAAAAGTAGTGATGATTATATTTATAAAACTTGTCATGATGATGATTACCCTTTTTCTGAACAGTACTCTTTTAATGTGGAAACAATTTATAGTATTCAAGTCTCTTATGATACTCCCACTATTCCGAATAAGAAGAATTTTGCTTATGTGGAGAGTAGTAAATTTTCTATGCAAGTAGATCATGAAAAGAATGCTTTAGGTGCTGGTTATATTGTTGAATTCATTCATGATGCTATTGAAAATTATTATGAGGGAGGAATATATGCTTGTAGGAATAGCAATAATATCAAGCTTCCTCTCTATGTGCTTAAGGTTTCGAAGTTATGCTTGTTTTGCCTTCCTATGCTAGTTGATTATTGTTCCCATAAGTTGTTTGCTCACAAAATCCCAATGCATAGTAAGAGGGTTAGACTTAAATGTGCTAGTCATATTCTTCATGATGCTCTCTTTATGTTTCAATTCTTATCTTTTTTGTGAGCATCATTGAAATCATCATGCTTTTTGGTTCTGTTTAGTAATAAATAATCCATCTAGCTTCTGTTTAGATGTGGTTTTATGTTTTAATTAGTGTTTGTGCCAAGTAGAACCTTTGGGAAGACTTGGGTGAAGTCTTTATGATCATGCTGTAAAAAACAGAAACTTTAGCGCTCACGAAATTAGCTTCAACTTTTTACTGGAGAGTGCTATTTAGTTGATTCTTTTTGCAGATGATTACTAGACAAATTCCTCAGGTCCAAAAATTTATTTTAGAATTTTTGGAGTTCCAGAAGTTTGCGTTAGTTACAGATTACTACAGACTGTTCTGTTTTTGACAGATTCTGTTTTCTATGTGTTGTTTGCTTATTTTGATGAATCTATGGCTGGTAAAATAGTTTATAAACCATAGAGAAGTTGGAATACAGTAGGTTTAACACCAATATAAATAAATAATGAGTTCATTACAGTACCTTGAAGTGGTGTTTTCTTTTCTTTCGCTAACGGAGCTCACGAGATTTTCTGTTAAGTTTTGTGTTGTGAAGTTTTCAAGTTTTGGGTAAAGATTCGAAGGACTATGGAATAAGGAGTGGCAAGAGGCTAAGCTTGGGGATGCCCAAGGCACCCCAAGGTAATATTCAAGGATAACCAAGAGCCTAAGCTTGGGGATGCCCCGGATGGCATCCCCTCTTTCGTCTTCGTTCATTGGTAACTTTACATGGAGCTATATTTTTATTCACCACATGATATGTGTTTTGCTTGGAGCGTCATTTTATTTTATTTAGCGTTGCTTGCTGTTTGAATAAAATACCAAGATCTGAAATTCTTAAATGAGAGAGAGTCCTCACATAGCTAAATAATTATTTAACTACTCATTGATCTTCACTTATATCTTTTTGGAGTAGTTTGTCATTTACTTGTGTGCTTCACTTATATCCTATGAGTAAATGGTTGAATGATTTGAATGTCATAAATTATTTATGTTTCATATGCCTTTATCATGGGGAGTAATGACTTTACATATAAGAAGTAGATGTGGTAAATTTATTGAAGGTTAGCAAACATTGTATTGGTCACTTGAACAATTCATGAAAGAATATTGAAGGAAGAGAGATTTCACATATAAATATACTATCTTGGACATCTTCTATGATTGTGATCCCCATTAAATATTTTCAAACTTGAGCAAATTAGTTGAAGTTGGACAAGGAAGACAACATAATGAGTTATGCTTGGGTATATTTGTATAAGTTATATTGTTTTGGATCCTCTAACATGTGGTGCTTGCTATTTAGAATCCCTTGCTAGCCAAATTATCTGTACTAAGCGGGAATACTGCTTGTGCATCCAAATTCCTTGAACCAAGTTTCTTCCATGAGTGTCCACCATATCTACCTTTATGCGGTATTTACCTGCCGTTCCAAGTAAATTTGCATGTGCCAACCTCTAAACCTTCAAATAATAATCTGTTTTGTACACCCGAACCGCTCATGTAGCAACTACGGGTTAGCAGTATCTTCCATGCTAGGTGGGTTATTCTCACGATGAGTGGACTCCGCTCATCATTCACGAGAAAATGGCTGGTAACTGGGATGCCCAGTCCCATGATCAAAAGATCGAAATCAAATCAAAAATAATTGCAAACAAAACTCCCCCAGGATTGATGTTAGTTGGAGGCACCCGTTGTTTCGGGCAAGCCATGGATTGATGATTGTTGGTGGAGGGGGAGTAAAAATCTTTACCTTTCTGTTTGGGAACCGCCTATGATGTATGTAGTATGGAAGATATTGGGAACTCTTGGTCGTTATGTTGACAATGAAAGCATACCTCTCAAAATTATTTTCATCTTTGTTTTTTCTTCGAGCTCTGGCACCTCTGCAAATCCCTGCTTCCCTCTGCGAAGGGCCTATCTTTTACTTTTATGCAAGAGTCAGTAGTATTCCTTCTCATTCCAACCTACTCTTTAGCTGGCAAGCATCATGTGATGGAAAGATCTGAGCATATATGGCCATTCAAATATATTTGATCATGAATTATTATTGTTGACAATTATCTATATGATAAATAAGTTGGGAGGCGAAACATTAAGCCCCTATCTTTCTCTGTGTTCGATGAATACTATTTGTTCTAAAAATATGTTTTGAGTGGTAGCAATCATGGAAGACTAAATGATAGTTGAGTATGTGAAGTTTGCTGAATCAAAGCTCTGACATAGACTCTTCCTGAAAATAAGATGAATTGTAATTGTTTGATGACTAATAACACGGTTTGTTAGTTTTCAAGAAAGTTTATGATCTATACTTTAACATGTGAATAGTTTGTTACTTGATCATGCAAAGTTTTATGAGTTGAGCTACTGTTATGACATATAATGATGCTAGAAAAGGTGATTGAAATTATCATTGATCAAACTTATGCACCTGCTAGCATTCACACTTCATAAATTCTTTCTTTTATCATTTACCTACTCGAGGACGAGCAGGAATTAAGCTTGGGGATGCTGATACGTCTCCAACGTATCTATAATTTATGAAGTATTCATGCTATTATATTATCCATCTTGAATGTTTTATGGGCTTTACTATGCACTTTTATATTACTTTTGGGACTAACCTATTGACCTAGAGCCCAGTGCAAGTTCCTGTTTTTTCCCTTGTTTCAGTGCTTCGAAGAAAAGGAATATCAAACGGAGTCGAAACGGAATGAAACCTTCTGGAGAAGTTATTTTTGGAAGGAAAGCAACCTGATAGACTTGGAGTGCACGTCAGGAAAGAAACGAGGGAGCCACGAGGTAGGGGGGCGCCCTCCACCCTCGTGGGCCCCTCGTGGCTCCCCTGACGTATTTCTTCCGCCTATATATATCCATATACCCTAAAACGATCGGGGAACATAATAGATCGGGAGTTCCGCCGCCGCAAGCCTCTGTAGCCACCAAAAGTCAACCGGGACCCTGTTCCGGCACCCTGCCGGAGGGGGGAACCCTCACCGGTGGCCATCTTCATCATCCCGGCGATCTCCATGACGAGGAGGGAGTAGTTCACCCTCGGGGCTGAGGGTATGTACCAGTAGCTATGTGTTTGATCTCTCTCTCTCTCTCGTGTTCTTGATTTGGCACGATCTTGATGTATCGTGAGCTTTGCTATTATAGTTGGATCTTATGTTGCTTCTCCCCCTCTACTCTCTTGTAATGGATTGAGTTTTCCCTTTGAAGTAATCTTATCGGTTTGAGTCTTTAATGATTTGAGAACACTTGATGTATGTCTTGCCGTGCGTATCTGTGGTGACAATGGGATATCACGTGATTCACTTGATGTATGTTTTGGTGATCAACTTGCGGGTTCCGCCCATTAACCTATGCATAGGGGTTGGCACACGTTTTTGTCTTGACTCTCCCGTAGAAACTTTGGGGCACTCTTTGAGGTTCTATGTGTTGGTTGAATAGATGAATCTGAGATTGTGTGATGCATATCGTATAATCATACCCACAGATACTTGAGGTGACATTGGAGTATCTAGGTGACATTAGGGTTTTGGTTGATTTGTGTCTTAAGGTGTTATTCTAGTACGAACTCTAGGGCTGTTTGTGACACTTATAGGAATAGCACAATGGATTGATTGGAAAGAATAACTTTGAGGTGGTTTCGTACCCTACCATAATCTCTTTGTTTGTTCTCCACTATTAGTGACTTTGGAGTGACTCTTTGTTGCATGTTGAGGGATAGTTATATGATCCAATTATGTTATTATTGTTGAGAGAACTTGCACTAGTGAAAGTATGAACCCTAGGCCTTGTTTCCTAGCATTGCAATATCATTTGTGCTTGCTTTTATCTTTAGTTACCTTGCTGTTTTTATATTTTCAGATTACAAATACCTATATCTACCATCCATATTGCACTTGTATCACCATCTCTTCGCCGAACTAGTGCACCTATACAATTTACCATTGTATTGGGTGTGTTGGGGACACAAGAGACTCTTTGTTATTTGATTGCAGGGTTGTTTGAGAGAGACCATCTTCAACCTACGCCTCCCACGGATTGATAAACCTTAGGTCATCCACTTGAGGGAAATTTGCTACTGTCCTACAAACCTCTGCACTTGGAGGCCCAACAACGTCTACAAGAAGAAGGTTGTGTAGTAGACATCAGAGCACGTCGAGATGCCGAGTTAGCGGTGCAGTACGCGGCCTGTCAGCTTACTCCGGTTCGTCCAACAACTTCGGTGGAACCAGGTGTCGCTTTCAGTTCTTTGGGAGTGCCATGTCTCGCCCCGGCTCTACGTAATGTGCGGCTGCCCAAAGATTTCAAAGGTCCTCGTAAAGTGCCCAATTACACTGCCGACTTACCCCCCGAATCCTGGGTTGAGAGCTATGAGATGGCGATGGAAATGCTGGATGTGGACGAGGCGGCATGTGCTAAATACTTCACCATGATGTTGGAAGGAACAGCTCGTACTTGGCTGAAAAGTTTGCCAGCTAACTCCATTGGATCATGGGCCGAGTTAAAGGCCCGGTTTGTCCAGA
>NC_057802.1:583346569-583376569 GCF_018294505.1 Triticum aestivum | reverse complement strand
CGATAAAGAATCGCTGTTATTATATGTGGCTGCCAATTCCCGGGCTGTTAGTGTGGCTATTGTGGTAGAGCGCAAGGAGGCTGCCAAGGAGTATCCGGTTCAACGGCCGGTTTATTATATCAGTAAGGTGCTTATTGAGTCCAAGCAGAGGTACCCACATTGGCAGAAGCTGGTGTATGGAGTTTTCATGGCAAGCCGGAAGCTTAAGCAGTATTTTCAGGGCCATCCCATCACTGTGGTCAGTTCTGCCCCTTTGGGAGATATAATCCAAAACAGGGAGGCAACTGGCTGGGTTGCCAAGTGGGCCATTGAGCTTGGGCCTCACGGGTTAAAATATGTGCCTCGCACGGCGGTCAAGTCCCAGGCACTGGTGGATTTTATCAATGACTGGACAGAGTTACAGGCACCGGAGGAAAAGCCGGATAACACGTACTGGACTATTCACTTTTATGGGTCCAGGCAATTGGAGGGCTCGGGGGCTGGAGTTGTGCTAGCTTCCCCTCGAGATGATAATTTTTGTTATATTCTCTGTTTAATGTTTCCTTGCACTAACAATGCAGCTGAATATGAGGCCTTACTCCACGGTCTTCGAATGGCTAAGGAGATGAACTTAAGCCGGGTTAGGTGCTTTGGTGACTCAGATTTGGTAGCTCAACAAGTATCTGGTACTTGGGATTCCAAAGATCCACTCATGGCAGCTTATCGACGAGAGGTGGATGTTATTGCTGGTCACTTCAAGGGCTATCAGGTTGAACATGTGGACCGGAGAAATAATGAAGCGGCGGACGCTTTAAGCCGTTTGGGTTCTCAACGTAAACCGGTGCCGCCCAATATTTTTCTGGATGTCTTATATAACCCGTCGGTCAAGTTACCTACAGAGGAGGATTTGGTTATTCCTGACCCGGAGGCTCAGTTGGTGGCGGCTCTTCATGTTATGCCGGATTGGACAGTCCCATATTTGGCATATATGACCCGGGGCGAGTTACCTCAGGATGAAACTTTGGCCAGGCAGATAATCCGGCGATCCAAGTCAATGACCATTATCAATGGAGAATTGCATCATTGCAGTGTAACAGGGGTGTTTCAGTGTTGCGTGTCTCCTGAAGAAGGCTGTGAGATTTTGCGTGAGATCCACGAAGGGGATTGTGGTCACCACGCCGGTTCAAAGTCCCTAGTAGCCAAAGCTTTTCGTCACGGCTTCTATTGGCTGACGGCTCATGCTGATGCTGAAGACTTGGTCAAAAAGTGTGGTGGCTGTCAAAAATTCTCACGACGTGCTCATGTACCGGCTCAAGAATTGAAGATGATTCCAATTACTTGGCCGTTTGCAGTCTGGGGGCTGGATATGGTTGGACCCTTTAAAAGGTCCAAGGATAAGAAGACCCACCTTTTGGTGGCGGTTGATAAGTTCACTAAGTGGGTGGAAGCAGAGCCAGTCAGTAAGTGTGATGTAGCCACGGCGGTTCAATTCATCAAGAAGGTGATTTTCTGGTTTGGTTTTCCACACAGCATCATAACTGATAATGGCACTAATCTGTCCAAGGGTGCTATGAAAGAATTTTGTCAACGTGAGCACATCCGGCTTGAGACGTCATCAGTGGCTCACCCCCAATCTAATGGTCAAGCGGAGAGAGCCAATCAAGAGATCCTGAGAGGCATCAAGCCCCGGCTTATGGTTCCTTTACAGAGGACGCCGGGTTGTTGGGTGGAAGAGTTACCTTCTGTGTTATGGAGTATCAATACCACACCTAACAGGTCTACGGGTTACACACCTTTTTTCATGGTTTACGGAGCAAAGGCGGTTCTCCCTAGTGACATCCTTCATGACTCGCCCCGTGTGGCGGCTTATGTTAGAGCTGACAATGAGAAAGCACGTCAGGAAGCACTTGACCTGTTAGATGAGGAGCGTGACATTGCCACAGCTCGTTCGGCGATTTACCAGCAAGATCTGCGTCGTTATCACAGCCGCCGGGTTAGAACCAGAACTTTTCAAGAAGGCGATCTGGTGCTCCGGCTCATCCAGGATCAGACTGATATGCACAAGTTATCCCCGCCTTGGGAAGGACCCTTTGTGGTCAGCAAGAATGTGAACAACAGGTCATACTACCTTATCGATGTTCGAGAGCACAAAGACTCACGTAAATCGGAGGAGGAGACCCACCGGCCGTGGAATATCGCTCATCTTCGGCCTTACTACACCTGAGCCATAGGCTCTTCTTATGTACATATTCTTGACAATGTATATATTATGATCAATATAATAAATCAGCATCCCTACTAAAGCGGGGCATCTGTTGTTCTTCCTTAAAAGCTTTTTGGTTACATGGGGGCTTCTGTTTATAAAACGGAGTTCTGATTACCCATTGATCCGGCTTATAAGCTATAAAAAAACTTGGGGGCTTGTTACCCAAAGTCAAAAGGGGCCAAAGAGAGTGTTGCAAAAGCACTACTCAAACATAGGTACCCATTGAGCACAGCTCAAAATATTGCTTGGGGGCTCTTTGCTTCTACAAGAACAAAGAGTCTATAACCTTGTAATAGGCTATAAAAGCCAGGCTTGGAAGCCAGGTGTATTCACGTTAAACGCTGGGTTATCCAGCCTTTTTAAGTAAGTCACTCCGCCTAGGTAATCCTGGTAAGACCCGTCGAAAGTTTGACAAGTCAATCTTATAAAGACCCTGAACTTGTCATAGTTAAAATGACGATTGGTTAATGTGAGGTCCATCTTATAAGCCTTTGTAAAATGGTTTAACTCAGTGGCCTAGCAGCCCATGAAAAGCCTCGAATTCTTGCATGTTTTTTCTTTTGAAGTCTTTCTTTTGGCAGTTTATTTTGATGAGGTTTATACTAATCCGGTGCTTATTAACCCGGCTTGGCTTTCGATTATAAATCGTTAGTACATGATAAGTTACAATCCGGTGTTTATTGACCCGGCCCGGCTTTTGACTATAAGTCGCCAATACGAGCTAAATATAATCCGGTGTTTATTCACCCGGTCCAGCTTTGTTCACAAACCGGCAAGCATATGAAGAATTATCAGGTTGTGGGTTATCATCCTTACCACAATAAGTTGGTAAACCAACGACGTGATTCAATATCACAGGTATGATATATTTCATATTTGAGTATTCTTAAATAAAGCCTTGGTTATAAACCTTAGCTATATGTTGGGCATTATGACCCGTCCGGCGGTAAACCGCCAGGACACTTTCCAACTTATTGTATGCAGGAACAGATTGAATAAACTGCTAAGGGTTATAAGCAGACATAGCATATCTTTATCATGGCGGATTAACAGCGTCATGCACAGTGAATATGCACGATGGCATAGCAGACCAAGTGTTTAAACTAGCCTATTACAAGGCGCTTTGATGCCCAAAAGGATAATTGTTTTCAACAAGTGTTGCAGTATGCAGAAAGTTAAACCGGCCTCCGGTTCATGACTCTTCGCCGGGCTGACTTGACGGTTGTGGATCATCATGTGCCGGTTCATCCTCCTCCTCTCCACCCAGTGGCTGGAAGTCAGTGGTTGCCCAACCGATCCCAGTCAGGGCTTGGAATACAGCTTCATCTCTTATAAGTATGGAGGATTCAACATCAGGGGCATAGGTATGCTTACGGATTGGCGGGATAAGATTTTGCACATCATAAGTTGGTGCATTAAACCGCTTGTTGTCGGCGTCGTAAATCGACTGGTAATGAGAAAGATCGGTCTCTTCAGCCAATTTGCTAGCCAAGGGGCGCATTTCCTTCGTTAAAGCTCGGAGATCATCATTATCAAAATCTGATCCGTCCTCCTTTAAGCTTGGATAGCCATTACCCACATCTGCTGGATCAAGATCAGGTACCCACGCTTTAGCCCGGGTTAGCGCGGTCAGAGCACCTGCCCTTGCAGCTGATCTTTTTAACTCCTCAAACCGGGCAGGCAGCATCGACAACCTCTCCAAGGTTTCCTTGATTAAAGTTGGGGGCGACTTGTTATGAGAGGCAGTGCATATGATCTGTTGCGCGCTGGTATATAATTGCTCTATAAGAGTATAGGCAGCCTTCAATTTCTTCTGCATATCAGAGCCCAGATGGCTAATGCGCGATCCTGCATCATTACGAACGTTGATAAACCGGTAGTTTATGGGATAATACATGTTAAAAGCTTATAATAAGGATATTTACCAAACACAGGAGTGGTCATGGCATTTATTTGCCGCTTCAAACCAGTCAGTTCTTCTACCACTGGATTAAGGGCTGCTTCTGCATCCTCAGCCCTCTTCTGTAGTGTGGCTTTCTCTATGTCCCATTCTGCCCGTTCCTTCTTGAAGTTCTCCTTCAATTTCTCCATAGCTGCTAAAGCGCTGGTCAGCTCCTCCTTGGCCTTGGAAGTTTCTGTTTGTTGAGACTTGACAGTTTCTTGAAGATCGGCGATTTGGGTTTCCTTTTTGTTCAGATCAGCCTGCAAGAGATTCAGTTTCTAAGTTGGCAGTATATATTTGAAGTCCCAAGCACATAACAAATTATCCACTTGGTACTTGGGGGCTAATGCCTATTGCTTTTTATCACAAATTATTACAAAGTCCCAAGTTCAATACAAGTATTACTCTTGGCACTTGGGGGCCAATGCATCTTTGATCAAGGTCAGACTAGGAAATTTTTCTAAGGTTTACAAAAATGATCAGCAAGCATGTTGAAGTTTACAACAGAAAAGTACTGCTTCATCCTAAAGGTATAAACTGGCCCTTGGGGGCTACGCGGGCAAAGTTACAGTATTATTATCCTATAAAGTCCCGGTTCATATTGATATTATAAACCGGCCCTTGAGGGCTAATGGAGTGGCTAATCTAAACCGGACATAAGGGAAGAATACTTATGCAGAATCAACAGTATTTACCTCATATCGCTCCTTCATCAGGTTCACTAAACCGGCTTCATAGTCACGGCTTGTGTATAATCGGTTCAAAAACCCAGAGTGGATATCTTGGGCGTTGAGATGTGCATAGCTTTCCAAATCCATTTTCCACTTACCCTTTTCAATAGCAGAGATTTCTTTGCCACTGTGTTTGGACAGAGCGACGGGGTTGCCAGGGGATGTGAAACCAAAACCAGTAACTATAACGTCGTCAGTTTTATCATCAACAGTTTTGACTGGGCTTGTCGGTTTATCAGCATCTTTGACTGGGCTTGGCGGATCAGCAGCCTGACTTGCTGGATCAATTTCTGTCTGTTCAACAAAAGTGTCCTGATCTTGGGATGGCGGATCATCCAGAATAGCGTCAGCATTTGGTTCCAACGGTTCTGGGGGTTTCTCCGGTTCAATGGCCGTACTATCATCAGCCGTTTTACTCAGTTTGGCCTTTTTGCTGGGTCTGGCCTTGGCACTAAAAAGAACAAATATAAAGATTAGTATAAAAGGCAAGTATAAGGCATAAAGGATTAGTTTAATATGCTCACCCACGAACAGTTTTGAGAGTTGGGATTTGTGTCCCTGTTGAATCGCTAGAGGAGGAATGAGAGGTTCCCTCATAGTTGGAATCAGACGGATTAAGAGGTTGTCTGAAATAACCCGCCTTGGGATAATATGTGTCAGAAATATGAGAGACCTCTGGGCGGCGTTTATGAACCGGAGTGTTCGGTAAACCGGAGGAAGTTACCACCTGGCCGCTATGACGGGTTGTGCGGCGAGCTTCGTGTTGCCGTGTCTTCAAAAGAAAGTTTGGATCCAAGTGAGCTAGGGGTGAGAAAATCTTACTTTCCGGCTTGCTTGACGGGTTTTCTGTGTTGGCAGAGGATCTGAGTCGGAGGAAAGAATAATTACCTCTACGTCACCAGCATGGCTAGCCTCAGCATCACCCTGATAAGGATCATTGTCAATGAGATGTATGAAAAATGAACCAAGTGAATCAAGTTCTACCTCTGACTCAGGATCATCATCATCAGCATCCATGTTTAACTCGTTGGAGTCAGCGGTTTTCTTTTTGGCAGGCTTCTTCGTACCTTGGTCTTGGGGCGAGGAATTTTAGCCGGTTTATCCTGCGGCTTCCTTTTCCAGAACGGATCATCACCCTGTCAAAGATCGGCAAAAGTTATGAAGGAACAGTTAAAAGGGCCGGATTAAAACAAGAGTTATATAATTCTTACTGCTGGCGGTTTATTGGAAACGCAGAAGGGACTAAGCCCTGTTTTGCTGCAGACAGCCACCGGTTCATCCAATATCTTCTTGACAGCTTCAGTAATTTCAGCTTCCGTTAGTTGAATGTTAATATGCCGCTGAGGATCTTTCAAGTCCCCTGTGTACTCGCACATTAAACCGGGGCGACGGCTTAAAGGCAGAATGCTCCAGGATATCCAGCAATGAACAAAGTCAATGCCTGTTAAACCATTCGCAACAAAGGCTCTGAGCTTTTAAAGTTGTGGTGCATAGTTGGCCCGTTCTTTTGCAGTCAGCCTTTAGGGTAATGGATGTGTATTAGTAAGCCGATGAGCACGATAACCCGGCAGAGGATTTTCTTCAGCTGGAGACGTATCTCGGCAATAGAACCATGTCTGATTCCAATCTTTTGGGTGAGTATGATGTTTGGCGTGAGGGAAACTGACATCTTTCCTCTTCTGAATTGAAACCCCGCCAAGTTCAGTATTGGGCCCATCTGTAAATTCAGTACGGCGGTTCAAATAGAAGAAGTCTCTGAACAGTTCAATAGTGGGTTCTTCCTGCAGATAAGCCTCGCAAAACACTTGAAAATTACAAATATTGGACACAGAGTTAGGTCCAATATCTTGAGGGTGGAGTTGGAAGCTAGCAAGCACATCGCGGAATTTTTTTGATCCGGGAGGGCTGAACCCTCGACCCAGGTGATCAACGAATACAATCACTTCTGCATCCTTGGGCTCAGGAGGATTTTCTGGACCAGGGGATCTCCAGTGTATGACTTCCTTTTTTGCTAAGGCGCCGGTTGCGACGCACCCGTTCAGTTTTTCTTCAGTAACTCGGGAAGGAACCCAGTTGCAAGCATAAAAAGACTTGGCCATTTGTTCAACAAACCTGAAGGAAGGATTGTGCCGGCTTAAGATTCATGATTGGCAAGCATAAAGTGTTACAAGTTAAGAGACAGTTGTTAAGGTGTGCAAGATTGTTAAACAGGAGGGTGATATTATCAGGATTATAATGACAAGCGGTTGGCCGTTTAAGAGGGGACTAATGGTACCTGATGGATTATCATTTTCTAAAGTTAAACCGCTTATACTAGTATGGAAAGTATAGATCTGAAGTAATGAAAAACAAGTTTCACCTATTGATATGATAATTTTAGATCTGCAGCGTGTCAGGAAATCAAAATATAGTCAGACCTAAAATATAGGTGCGTAAGCAGTTCATCACATCCAGATGAGATTTTTCTATACAAAGAGGATGCTCTAATGATGAAAAAGGGAACTATAACTACGACTGCACAGGAAAAATACCAGATTTGAACTCGCCATTTACGCTATGGAGAAGAACAGGGAAGAACAGCACCGAGCTTCGATGAATTCGCAGAAACCCTAAAGGGATATATGGGAAGAACAAAGAGAGACTCACCAGGGCTGTTGAACGCGGAGGCGTGCAGACGAGAATCTGGTCGAATCAGGTTGATGCAGTGGCCGTTGTTGGGGCAGAGGTGAAGGTCGACGGCGGCGGCAGCGCTCGAGTATTGAGGCGACGCGAGGTGGAAGAAAGACGAAGAGGCAGGGGGATAAAAATGGAAGGGACCCTCGGCCCTATTTATAAGACGAGGGGATAAGTGACAGGTGCGAGAATCGAGGAGCCCAAAAATTGGATATGTGACGGAGCTGTCGCCTCGATCTTTGGAGATTCATTAATTAAGTGATGAATATATGGTTCTTAAATACAGGTGACGTCATGGCGGTTTACGATAATCTTGGAAGATGATGTCATGGCGAGTTACAAGAATTATGAGAAGATATTGAAGATTGACATGAACAAGTTCAAATCAACCTGGGGCCTAATGTTGGGGATATAACTAGCGAGTATAAACCGCCCAGGAAGGGCCGGGTTATGCTCATAGTAATTTACCATACCTGAAGCCCATGAAGACATGGAAGATGGCGCTTTACGGGGAGACTTGATAAGAAGGCCCAAGGGCGGATTAAGGCCCATAGATGTAAACCACCATATGATGTATGACTTGTATTGTAAGGAATATGAGATGAGTCACCGAGCCGGACACGTTATATGAGCCGGCCGGGACTCTGTAGACCGCAGGGCGTCAACCCGTGTATATAAGGGGACGACCCGGCGGCAGTTTAGGGACAAGAAACAACAGATCGAGAGCCAGGCAAAGCATATTCGCTCCCTGGTCATCGAAACCCTAGCAATCCCGCATCAACTGGATTAGGCTTTTACCTTCACCGCAAGGGGCCGAACCAGTATAAACTCCTTGCGACCTTTGTCCCGCTTTAACCCCTTTAAGCTAACTACGTTGCGATGGCTCCACGACTAAGTCCTCACACTAGGATATCTGCCGTAACAAAACTACGACACAACTCACGCCACCTAGAACAACACAGCGTAATGGTGTGTCTGAACATCGTAACCATACTTTATTAGATATGGTGCAATCTATGATGTCTCTTACCGATTTACCACTATCGTTTTGGGGTTATACATCAGAGACAACTGCATTCACGTTAAATAGGGCACCATCTAAATCCGTTGAGACGACACCATATGAACTATGGTTTGGCAAGAAACCAAAGTTGTCGTTTCTTAAAGTTTGGGGTTGCGATGCTTATGTGAAAAAGTTTCATCCTGATAAGCTCAAACCCAAATCGGAGAAATGTGTCTTCATAGGATACCCAAAGGAGACAGTTGGGTACACCTTCTATCACAGATCCAAAGGCAAGACATTCGTTTCTAAGAATGGATCCTTTCTAGAGAAGGAGTTTCTCTCGAAAGAAGTGAGTGGGAGGAAAGTAGAACTTGATGAGGTAACTGTACCTGCTCCCTTATTGGAAAGTAGTTCATCACAGAAATCTGTTCCTGTGACTCCTACACCAATTAGTGAGGAAGCTGATGATGATCATGTAACTTCAGATCAAGTTACTACCGAACCTCGTAGGTAAACCAGAGTGAGATCCGCACCAGAGTGGTACGGTAATCCTGTTCTGGAGGTCATGTTACTTGACCATGATGAACCTACGAACTATGATGAAGCGATGATGAGCCCAAATTCCGCAAAATGGCTTGAGGCCATGAAATCTGAGATGGGATCCATGTATGAGAACAAAGTGTGGACTTTGGTTGACTTGCCCGATGATCGGCAAGCCATAGAAAATAAATAGATCTTCAAGAGGAAGACGGACGCTGATAGTAGTGTTACTATCTACAAAGCTAGACTTGTCGAAAAAGGTTTTTGACAAAGTTCAAGGTGTTGACTACGATGAGATTTTCTCACTCGTATCGATGCTTAAAGTCGGTCCGAATCATGTTAGCAATTGCCGCATTTTATGAAATTTGGCAAATGGATAATAAAACTGCAATCCATAATGGATTTATTAAAGAAGAGTTGTATATGATGCAACCAGAAGGTTTTGTCAATCATAAAGGTGCTAATAAAATGTGCAAGCTCCAGCGATCCATCTGTGGACTGGTGCAAGCATCTCGGAGTTGGAATATACGCTTTGATGAGTTGATTAAAGCATATAGTTTTATACAGACTTGCGGTCAAGCATGTATTTACAAGAAAGTGAGTGGGAGCACTACAGCCTTTCTGATAAGTATATGTAAATGACATATTGTTGATCAGAAATGATGTAGAATTTTCTGGAAAGCATAAAGGAGTATTTGAAAGGAGTTCTTCAAAGAAAGACCTCGGTGAAGCTGCTTACATATTGAGGATCAAGATCTATAGAGATAGATCAAGACGCTTGATAAGATTTTCAATGAGTATGTACCTTGACAAGATTTTGAATTAGTTCAAAATGGAACAGTCAAAGAAGGAGTTCTTGCCTGTGTTACAAAGGTGTGAAATTGAGTAAAGACTCAAAACCCGACCACGGTAGAAAATATAAAGAGAATGAAAAGTCATTCCCTATGCCTCAGTCATAGGTTCTATGAAGTATGATATGCTGTGTACTAGACCTATTGTGTACCTCACCAAGAGTTTGGCAAGAGGGTACAATAGTGATCTAGGAGTAGATCACTGGACAGCGGTCAAAATTATCCTTAGTCACTAGTAGAAAAAGGGCCTTTAGTCCCGGTTCATAAGGGCCTTTAGTCCCGGTTCTGGAACCGGGACTAAAGGGTCGTTACTAAAGCCTCCCCCTTTAGTCCCGGTTCTTACACGAACCGGGACTAAAGGCCCTCCACGTGGCCGCTGCCTGGAGGTCCACCTTTAGTCCCGGTTGGTAACACGAACCGGTACTAAAGGAAATTTTATGATTTTTTTTTGAAAAAAAAATTTGAATTTTTTTTTGATTTTCAAATTTCTGAATTATTTTAACCTCTAATCTCTAATCACCCCTCATCACTGCTCAATTTAACCTCTAATCTCTAATCACCCCTCATCATTCCAAATCATCTAACTTCCCGGACGGTCACCCATCCTCTCACTACTCCAGCCTGAGCACGCTTAACTTCCAGGTTCTATTCTCCCTCGTTTCCAAGTCTGAGGAATTTAGCTTGAGCATGAAGTCACACATTTCAATGTTTCAGTTTGAAACTATTGTTCTAAAAAAATAATTATTTAGTAACACTAATATTTCTTGAATAAGTAGTTTGACAATAGTTTGACCATATTTGACAAAAATTCAAAAAAACTGAAATAATTATTTCGTAACACTAATATTTCTTGAATAATTAGTTTGACCATTGTTTGACCACAGTTTGACCGCAATTTGACCAGATTTGACCAAACTTCAAAAAAACCGAAATAATTATTTCGTAACACTAATATTCTTGAATAATTATTTAGTAACACTAATACTTCTTGAATAAGTAGCTTGACCATAGTTTGACCAGATTTAACAAAAATTCAAAAAAACTGAAATTTGAGCATAACTTTTTTTCCTTTTAGAATTTGAGGATTCTAAAAATTTGCAAACACGCCGTAGGCGGTCAAAATCGGATGCGGATTTTCGTGCTGAACATTTTGATATATTATACGTTTTTTTCTGACATCGTATGCAAAAGTTATAGCCGTTTTACATTTTCCCTACACTTTTTGCAAAACATGTCCAAATTTAAGTTTTTAAATTTTCCTAACTAGTACATGTGGTGGCATAACTATATCTGGAAGGATTTTAATTTTTGAATTTTTTATCATTTTCTTTTGCTTTTTACAAAACTGAAAAGGCGATCCACAGGGGGGGTAGAGTTTGAAAATGGGACCTTTAGTACCGGTTCGTGGCACGAACCGGTACTAATGCCTCAAACCCCATTAGTACCGGTTGGTGGCTCGAACCGGGACTAAAGGTCTAACCTTTAGTACCGGTTGGTGCCACGAACCGGTACTAATGGGCATCGCACCCTTTAGTCCCGGTTCGTGGCACCAACCGGGACTAAAGGTCCCATTTGAACCGGGACTAATGCCTGTATGGTGCCCTAGCCGCTCGAACCGGGACTAATGCTCACATTAGTCCCGGTTCGTAATGCAACCGGGACTAATGCTCTTTTCTGGCCGAACCAAAGCCCTATTTTCTACTAGTGAGTGGAATAACGAAATATTTCTCGGTTATGGAGGTGATAGAGAGTTCGTCGTAAAAAGTTACGTCGATGCAAGCTTTGACATCGATCTGGATGACTCTAAGTCTCGATCTAGATATATTGAAAGTGGGAGCTATTAGCTAGGGTAGCTCCGTGCAAGAGCATTGTAGACATAGAAATTTGCAAAATACTTACGGATCTGAATGTGACAGACCCGTTGACTAAAATTATCTCACAAGCAAAACATGATCACACCTTAGTACTCTTTGGGTGTTAATCACATAGCGATGTGAACTAGATTACTGACTCTAGTAAACCCTGTGGGTGTTGGTCACATGTCGATGTGAACTATGGGTGTTAACCACATAAAGATGTGAACTATTGATGTTAAATCACATGGCGATGTGAACTAGATTATTGACTCTAGTGCAAGTGGGAGACTGAAGGAAATATGCCCTAGAGGCAATAATAAAGTTGTTATTTATATTTCCTTATATCATGATAAATGTTTATTATTCATACTAGAATTGTATTAACCGGAAACTTAGTACATGTGTGAATACATAGACAAACAAACTGTCACTAGTATGCCTTTACTTGACTAGCTCGTTGAATCAAAGATGGTTAAGTTTCCTAGCCATAGACATGAGTTGTCATTTGATTAACGAGATCACATCATTAGAGAATGATGTGATTGACTTGACCCATTCCGTTAGCTTAGCATTTGATTGTTTAGTCTATTGTTATTGCTTTCTTCATGACTTATACATGTTCCTATGACTATGAGATTATGCAACACCCTAATACCGGAGGAACACTTTGTGTGCTACCAAACGTCACAACGTAACTGGGTGATTATAAAGGTGCTCTACAGGTGTCTCCGATGGTGTTCGTTGAGTTGGCATAGATCGAGAATAGGATTTGTCACTCCGATCGTCGGAGAGGTATCTCTGGGCCCTCTCGGTAATGCACATCACTATAAGCCTTGCAAGCAATGTAACTAATGAGTTAGTTACGGGATGATGCATTACGGAACGAGACTTGCCGGTAACGAGATTGAGCTAGGTATTGAGATACCGACGATCGAATCTCGGGCAAGTGACATACCGATGACAAAGGGAACAACGTATGCTGTTATGCGGTTTGACCGATAAAGATCTTCGTAACCAATATGAGAATCCAGGTTCTGCTATTGGTTATTGACCAGAGACGTGTCTCGGTCATGTCTACATAGTTCTCGAACCCGTAGGGTCCGCACGCTTGAAGTTCTGTGACGATCGGTATTATGAGTTTTTGTGTTTTGATGTACCGAAGGTAGTTCGGAGTCCCGGATGTGATCACGGACATGACGAGGAGTCTCGAAATGGTCGAGACATTAAGATCGATATATTGGAAGCCTATATTTGGACATCGGAATAGTTCCGGGTGAAATCGGGATTTTACCGGAGTGCCGGAGGGGTTACCGGAACCCCCCGGGGATTAATGGGCCTTGTTGGGCCCTAGTGGAGAGAGAGAGGGGCCGGCAAAGGCAGGCCGCGCGCCCCCTCCCCTTGAGTCCGAATATGACAAGGAAGGGGGGGCGGCGCCCCCCTTGCCTTCCCCCTCTCCCACTCCTTCCTTCCCCCTCGTAGTGGGACTAGGAAAGGGGAGTCCTACTCCCACTAGGAGGAGGACTCCTCCTCCTGGCGCGCCCTACTAGGGCCGGCCGGCCTCCCCCCTTGCTCCTTTATATACGGGGGCAGGGGGCACCCCGGGACACACAAGTTGATCATTGATCTCTCTTAGCCGTGTGCGGTGTCCCCCTCCACCATAATCCACCTCGGTCATATCGTAGCGGTGCTTAGACGAAGCCCTGCGTCGGTAACTTCATCAACACCGTCACCACGGCGTCGTGCTGACAAAGCTCTACTGGATCGTGAGTTCACGGGACGTCACCGAGCTGAACGTGTGCTGAACGCGGAGGTGCCGTACGTTCGGTACTGATGATCGGTGGATCATGAAGACATACGACTACATCAACCGCGTTGTCATAACGCTTCCGCTTACGGTCTACGAGGGTACGTGGACGACACTCTCCCCTCTCGTTGCTATGCATCACCATGATCTTGCGTGTGCGTAGGAATTTTTTCGAAATTACTATGTTCCCCAACATGACGGCGCTGCGCTCCTCCGAGCAGGTCGCATGTGCCTAGGGCGGCGGGAGGACGGTGGTGGTTGCGCGTGTGCTGCAGCGCGTGGAGGTGTCGATCCCTAGATCTTGATCTGGATCTGGGTGGGCTGGTGCTCGGCCCATGGCTGCGGTCGGGTGGCGCCGGGCTGGATCGGGGCAGCGAGAGGGGCCTGCTGCCATGAATAAAGGGGGCGGTCCTCGTGCTCCTCTTGCATCACAACACATCCTGCATGATCGGTCCTCCTCGATCTGGTCATCGACATGTTCCGGAACTGCTGTCGGAGATCTTGCCCAAGATATCTGGATTGTATAGAATTCAGTCGTGCACGTCCATTTCAGCCTACGAGCTTCCATGAGAGCGTGATGCGAAGCTCTATTATTTGTTGACACCATGGGACATGTCGGCTTCTTGATTTCTATGGTGTAGACAATTGTGGAGAAGGTCATGGTGCCTGAGATCGGAGGATAGTTAGTCAGACTGGGCCTTCGAGGCGTTGGAGTCAGACAAGTGTTTGATAACTCTCAGGAGCAGCAGTGTCAAGTGGGGGCGGCAGCACTGGAGGAATTCATTTTTTATGGTGCTTCTTGGGTGCCGAGCCGGACTTTCGGGTGAAAACCTAAGGTCTGGCCTTCATTGGTTGTGTCTGGCAATAACCTTGTTGAAGAAATTGTTTTAAGAGCTCGGACTTCACCAGGGTGGAAACCTAAGATTTCGGATCAGGCAACGACGGCGCTTGTGCACTGTTCTTTCTTGGAGACGTTGCTTTTGGAGACCTTTTATGTTTTCCGGGTACTGTATTTGATGGTGATTTGTGTGTGGCTGCTTAAAGGAGTCGACGGAGCATTTATTTATTTATTTTTTCTTTGGCTGCATGCGTTTTAGATGTCATTGCAACATCTTGTAAGTGCAGAGGCAGGGTGTAATTCGTATCTTTGAGATATTAATTTTTTTTAAAAGGTGGTTGGAGCAGTGAGGCTCGGCTTGGAGCAAACTTTCTTTCCTTTCCATGCCAGCGCATCGTGCCGTGCCGGGTGGGTCGAGGCTGCCGGCCTCGAGCGCAGCGCCGTGTGGCGCGGCGAGGCGCGGTGCGGCCAGGCCGTGGCATGAGCGCCACCGGCTTCAGAGTTCAGACCCGGCTCGAGGAGGCGAGAAATTTAACATGACACCTTGCTGGTGTCGATCGTGACCTGCCCGTCTCCGGCGCAAATGGAGTGGCTTAACTTGTCTGTGCGATACTGCCCGGCGTGATGGATTAGTTGATGCGTGGATGGTTGGTTTCACATCTATCGGACGGCTACTTTATCAGTGTCGACCTGGTCTCGCGCCGGAGCTGAAAGGAGTGCCACGTGACCTGCCCAGCTCAACCTTCCTTTTGTCGGGGGAAGACTAGAATAGTGTCTGCCCTTTAGATGAGATCGTAGGATCAACCCAAAAGACTCATATTTAGACATTTCAAAAAATTCCGAACCAAAAAAACCAGCTCAAAACTCAATCTAAAATCGGAGATACAAAAATGAAAAAAATTCAACTGTGAATAGTGCCAGCTCTAGATGAATAGTACTTGATACTATTCACATCCGATTTTGTCTTTTTTGTTTCTATAAGTGAATGTTGAATTAGTAGCTGAAACTTTTTCAGGTTGTACATTAAACATTGATGCGTGTCTATAATTATTTTCAGAAATTTTGAACATGTTTTATATCTTCAAAGAAGTTGATCTCATTGATCTCACATAAAGCCAGATCGTACAGAAGTTGCCCCGTTTAGAAGCACAAAGGAACTACACTTTTTCTTGTTGTCAATTCTATTGATCCATACGCATGAAAAGATTGGCACCACAGAAAATATATTATGCAAGCAAAAGAGGAGAGTAGTCGGACCAAGAGAAATGTTGAGCTACTGTGCACGAACGTTGCGCCCAATGTTCTTTCAGTAGCTTACGCATTGATTGAAAATTAATCATGGCAGAATCTCGCAGTTCTAAGCCTTGGCCTTAATTTTACAAACTTCCTCATGCCTCATACTCCTATGTACTGAGAACGAGAAGAAATCGTGTCCTGGGTATTTTATTGTAAGATCTCATATAAGAATTTAGAAGATTATATAACCAATCTAGATGATGGTCAGCTCCATGTTACACACAGAGTGGTATATTTCGACCCTATCTATGTGAAGACATCTGTGAAGAGACATCGCAGAAGGAGGGGGCACCTTTTAAAGACGAAGAAGGTGCCAGTTTGCACATAGATCATAAATACCGGCGGATCTTTATATTGCAATCGCCATGTTTGTGCTGCAATGGCTATAAATCAATGCACATTGGTACACCCACATGTTAGCTCCATAGATCAACCAAAACAATATCCCACATTTATAATTGTAAAAGAAGAGTTAGCAGATAAAATCGTTGGCAAACAAAATTGTGTTTGATCATACGGTAAAATACTGGAATAAGACATCGATTAGAATCAGGAAATCCGGTGATTGAAATTCGTTGTTGCTAGCTACTTGTGTTGCAAAATGCATAGACACAGTTTTTGGCGGTGACCGTGCAATGGTGTAACAACCCAACTGCTTACAAATTGGTAGTAGTTATCGTACGACAATAGCACACATGGTGCCCAATAATACTCTAAATCAAACATGCTTAACTAAGAGTTCTCACGTGGTTGCTTCCAGAAAAGAAGATGCATCTTATTAGTACTAGCTAAATTTGTCCTTTTTTAATTGGTTCCTCACAATGGTTATGATTTTTGGTTCTCGCTACCCATGGCTGATGCCAAATCCTCTGATAACGTTGGTTCCTTAATTTGGTTACAAATGGAAACTCATGTTATTTTCAATTTGGATTTAGAAATTCATCCTTGCAATCAAGTTGAACCAATTTTGACAGAGAATGATCAGGGAAGGGGACAGAGCGTGAGGGAGGATGTTAGAATTGTGTCGAATATTGTGTACAAGGTAGGTTATGGTTGGACAATGAGTTGTGTCCTAGTGGAACACTTGTATCCTAGGCCTCTCATATATAGTGGGGGTAGACACACGATGTAACCTATGCCAACATAATAGCACCGGAACGCTGGGGAAACCGGCGGCATGTGCCGGTGTCCAGGGCGACCGGGTGCCGTATTGTAGCGGTGTCATGGGGAGGAGCGCCCATAGTCAGGCCCCAGGGATGTAGCCATATCGGTGAACCTCGTTAACAAATCTCGGTGTCGTGCTCGTGTGATAATTGCTTGGTCCTCGGATGATCGACGAAGTGCCTCAGATTTATTTTAACAAGTGGTATCAGAGCTACGTTGTTCGGAGGTCATGGATTGTCGATTTTGAGGCAGGTTTGATGTTTGATCGGTATCATGGTGAGCACGGTTGTCATCGATGGGAAGACGTCAGGCGATGAGCAATCACGGCGAGTAGCGAAAATCGGACGGACATGCAAGCAGTCAAGACGTGCGGCGATTGTTCAGTGGATCGATCGGGCGAGCGTACAAGCGGCGTGTTTTTGGGCGAAAATACCCGACGAGATCGGATCGAGCAGGTGACGTGTCCTGGTGTTTTAGATTGACTCAGTCTCGGCAAGATCAATGTGTGATCGAAGGAACGGGACACAAGTCGGTGCAGTCTCCGAGGTGCGCACGGGTGGCAGAAGCAGCTGGTGGCCGCGCTTGGAGCGAGGCGCGCGTGAAGTGGCAGGGCAACGCCGATCGCGCACGAGGCTTGTGCGGGCAGCGGGCAGCACATAGGCTGGCGCGTACGGCCGTAAAGGCACACTGACGCGTAGCGAAGGCTCATGCAGCTACTGATGCTTATCGCCGGAGCATGCAAAACTAAAAAGGACAAGTGATTTGTTTGGGAAAAAAATACGGCACAAGGACTTAGTCAGATCGTGATGCTACCATGGAAAAAAGAAAAGAAAAAATAAAGCCCAGCTACAGACGTGTGATGAATCGGGTTTCATGTATGTTGACACGGGAAGGCTATGTGGACTTTGCCTTGGTTTTCTTTGTTGGTACAGATATGTGTACAGATGGTGATGGTCACGGTGACGGCTTGAGGAGTCTGGAACGTGTCATGCAGTCGGGGAAGTTCGTCTGAGGTCAGACTTGGACGGTTTGACGGATCGATGCGAGTCGGTTGGTACAGAAGGCGGTGGTGGGATCGGCGACGACGACATAGGAGCGTGATGCTAATGGTGACCGACTTCTGTGCGTGGAAACACGTGGCGCAGGCCCCGAGGGCTTGTGTGGCTTCGACAAGACTATGGCGTGGGGTTGATTCAAGATGGCGTACGAATATGAGCTTGAAGTCGACGGGACGGGAGGATGAACTGATCATCTACCATGGAGTCATGTTGAAGGTGGAGCTGGAGTCTGTAGGACTTCACTCGGTGCTGATTGAGGGGCTACTGCGTAAGAGCTCAGAGAGTCGAAGTCTATTTTAGCGGGAAAAGCGAGGGACGCGTAGTTCGGACTGGAGCCCAGTGGTCTGATGGAAGCGTGAAACTCGTCATCGGTCAGTGATGATCGGTGTTACTCTGTAGTGGGGGTTGAGTGGTGTGGGTTCACGACCCTTGAGACTCGACCGGGACACGGAGGCTCGACGCAATAATAGCGGCTAGGCATGCGGTATGCATGGGACACGGAGACGGGCCAGGGCTCTGGTGGTCATACATGTGGTGAGACAACTGTGAATTTGACTCGGGATGACTACAAGCAACGGTGAAATTCTTTCAAGTTTCAGACAGACAGTCAAGAAAGGAGCTGTGGCGTTGAGTTCAGGTAACTCTTATGTGTGGCACCCAATATGTGAGTTGTTCACTTTCACGCAGGTCAGTGATCAGTGTGTGATGGCGTTGGACGGATACTCTGAAAGTTGGGAGCACAAACTAGAGTAACAAGGAACTTAATTTTGCTCGAGTGTTGACTGTGGTCAAGAAAAGGAGGGACTACAAGTTACAGGTGGAGTCATATGGAGTCTTTGGAGTAGCAGCGGTACTCATGGGATAAGCTCAAGTCCAATATACATGGAAGTTTGACGCATTGACGAATTCAAGGTGGTGGAGAATATTCGCCAAGGTGGAGTTTGTTAGAATTGTGTCGAATATTGTGTACAAGGTAGGTTACGGTTGTACAATGAGTTGTATTGTGTTTACAGGGTACAGAGTCGTGTCCTAGTAGAACACTTGTATCCTAGGCCTCTCATATATAGTGGGGGTAGACACATGATGTAACCTATGCCAACATAATAGCACCGGAACGCTGGGGAAGCCGGCGGCATGTACCGGTGTCCAAGGCGACCGGGTGCGGTATTATAGCGGTGTCATGGGAGGAGCGCCCATAGTCAGGCCCCGAGGATGTAGCCATATCGGTGAACCTCGTTAACAAATCTCGGTGTCGTGCTCGTGTGATAATTGCTTGGTCCTCGGATGATCGACGAAGTGCCTCGGATTTATTTTAACAGAGGAGATGTGCATGGTCGCTCGAGTGCAGTCTAAGGTAGGATGGCGCCATGATGAAACCATTGAGGAAATAGCGACGCGTGGGGTTGACCGGCGCCGTCGTCTCGATCGTCGCCACACTGGGCTAGCTACGAAAGGGTCATGGAGCCGCAGTGACGCATAGTTATTCTCTGTAGGGGGAATTAATGAGGGTGTCATGTAGGGGGATTAACGCAGAGGAGGGTCAGCGTCGTCGTCTCGCCGCTCACTGGTCGCTGGTTAGTGTTGGGATGTTATTTTCCTCGAGAGATTGGATCTACCTTGTCTGCAACCCAAGCTCGAGATAGGAGAGCTAGTTATTCTCTGTAGTACGGGGAGAAGATAGGAGACTTTCTGCACAAGAATGTTATGTGGCAGGAGGGCTTCCCACCTCGCATCAAGACTGCCCACCCATCATCTGGTTGTTAGGCTCAAAGTTTTCAGATTTTCATCGAATTTGAGTTTTCACCTGATACATTGCCTAACTTATGGCTGAAAAGATAAAGCTAAAAATCGGAAGGAGAAAACAAGTGTCATGAAAAACATTGACCGTGGTATCCAAGGTCATGTTCACCCAACACACCCTAACTTCATGCTAAAATCTACGCATTTCAAGCCCTATTTACAAGCAAGGGAATTACATTTTTTTCTTGTGGATACTTTTATTAAACAATACATACAGAATATATTAGTAATGGATGAGGAACATTGTTGGGCCATTGAGCAGGGGCGTTGAGCTCAAGGTTCTTTTGGTAGCCTTCGTACCAATTGAAAATAAATCATGGCAGAATTTTGCACATCTGAGCTTGGACTTTGATTTTACAGTGTTCCTCATGCCTCATACTCCTATTTATATTTACTGAGAACGAGAGGAAAGCTTGGGGAAGACTAGTATGGGATCAACACTTCATGTGAGATCATGCGATCCAGCTATATGTGTTGTTGGATCGTCAACCTATGGTACAGATTAAGCAAGTCTGGAAGGGTTTGACACTTTTGCGTGAAACCCCTCGTTTTCATCTCATTATACTGCACAAAACACATTCTGAAACGAAACAGATCCCTTTTACTCTCTCTCTCTCTCTCTCTCTCTCTCTCTCTCTCTCTCTCTCTCTCTCTCTGGCATTTCAAATATTCTTCATCATTTTTGGTACATAGCAGAGCATCAAGCCTAGACTTTGCTCATGCGATTGTACAACACAATAGCAGAATCAAAGTGTCTCTACAAATTCATGAACAGATTACATTTACAGAGATGAGCAAAATCATAGGCACAAGTTCACATATAAAGCTACAGAGCAAGTGATTTGGTATAGGGGTACACTAGGAGCAGCAGACATATTCAGCATCGAAGGAACTCGACCCGCCATGTCTGAGGCGTGAGTGGAGGCATTCATGGTGGCTTGGAGGAAGTTACAACAGCGCACGAGATGCCAACAGTCAGCCCCGTCATGTTCGGAGATGGAGGTGCTGCGACATGGAGTTGGCGGGATCTGAGAACGGTAAGGCTCGGGAAGGTCAGAACTAGTGCGGAGTGATGCTCAGGGCAGGGATCCGGTGAGGTCGGCGGCGCACTCCGGCAGCCCACGCTGGTGCACGAGAGAGAAGATTACATTTGGGCTGGAAAAGGGGCTTCGTGTGAGGAGTTCGACCTGCAATACTTGGTACATCAAGGGTGTTTAAGCAAATGTTTAGTATACCTCTACCTTGTTAGATCTGTACCACACGTCCCACATCGAGTGGTGTTGATTGCTGGATCGTACGATCGCATGGTAAGTCCAGATCTCATGTAAGTTGTCCCCAGGAAATCTTGTCATGGTACTTAATTTTAAGATCTCATACAAGAATTTGAAGATTATATAACCAAGGCGGTACCAGTCATGGTCATTCTCACGACAAATACGGCTAAGTCGCGCTGGTTCCCGCTCATCCGCGGCATTCACGCCCAAACCCCTGTTGGCCGTCCATGGCTCAATGATCGATGGGATGGAAAGCCCCACCCCCTCCACACCTCTTGCCACCCTCGGCACCGCTGAAAACCCAACACAGGTCGCGGATTCGGTGCTTCACATACAAAAATGCGGCGCTAATGCATGAACCTTAGCGAGAGCTCTCGGCGGTGGTCACCACTCGCTCGGTCACCTCCACCCTACAACCCTTGTCAGCGTCGACTGGCAAACTGGACCGTTGGCCGTCGACCAAGGGGGCGGACCACATAGCAGCTACAATGAAGAAGGATGCGGTCGCCCCGGTGCCACCCCCTCCTGCTCGGGCTCGAGCGATGTCCACGACTACTCCGCGGCCTCCTGCAGCCGCGCCGCCACCCCTGCGCCTTTGCGGGCAGACGACGACCTGAATTCAGAAGAGACAAGGAGCGAGACCAATGTGCTCGTGGATATGCCCGCAAGGTAATAAAAGTTCCTTTTTTGCGTTTTTGTTTTGCAATTGCTCAAGAGATTGATGAATGATTTGTATTGATTGCTACATTCTTTCTTTGCTTTTGTAGTAAAAGAACAACTGAATGATGATGCGCCGGATATGATGGTGGTGCCTACGGTGATGGTGCGAGTGCATGAGGCCATGTGGACTATGATGGCTTTTGGTCCACCATGTATTGGTGTTGGTACCTTTTGGCATAAATTACATTATGTTTTAGAAGTTCGATGGATCTGATTAACTTTATTTATACTCGTAGTTGAATTATGATGTGGTGCATTTGAATTGTCTATGTTTGTTTCGGAATGTCGTGAATTTGTTTCAATTGTTTGAGCAAATGTTTGGCAGAAGTGGGAAAATATATGTTTGAGAGATTAAGTTTGTTGGAAATCAACTAGGTAAACAAATTTTTAATCACTGTAAAACTTGTATATAAAGAAATAGAATAATGAAGAGGTTTTGGACTTTTAGAATAAAGGATATGCTAGAGACGGCCTTAATGTCAGAGCCGTCTTTGATGGTGACTGTTTCAAAACGGAAGAAAAATTGCTTCTTCTCCGTTAAGCTGCTCCAAAAGTGCGAGCCCCGGGGCTTTTTGGACTTGTGAGTGTGTCTCATATTCCAAGTTTAAATAACCCTTTACTAAGGAGCATCATCTTATATCACCACACCACCTTGATCTTTCGCGAAAAAGAAGTCTCCATCTCGCCAGATAACTTTTTTCCTGGCCAGCAAATATCAAACAGCCGAGCCCGAAACAGCAGTCAGAAAGGGGCGCCGGAATATGGTTGCTTTGCATCTGAATTTTGATCTCGAGTTAGCTTTCTCCGGAGTCCGGACAGCCAGCCGGCAACGGCGCGACCCGAACCGTGGATCCCTTCCACCAACCCGTGCATGGCCGGCTAGCTTCTAGATCACTGTACGTGCGTACCATGTCGATCACTAGCTTGTATGTGTGTGTGTCAGCTCAACAAACCTCGGCCATTGATTCAAGCAGCACACTTTCCATTTGTCAAGGTAGTAAAGGCACGTGCTGTTCAGTCAGTCCGAATCGAATCCGGCTAATGGTCAATCTGCAACCGCGTGGCGTGGTGTGGAGAGAACCTTGTGTACTATACTACGCATCTACTATGCTCTATCTATGTGCTCTCCGCGTGCCTGTTGCGACGGTGTGGGTGGCGAGCAGCTAGCCGGCGGCGTGTATATATAGCTAGGACCTTGGGGCGTCGAGAAGAGCAGACAAGCGCCCATCATCATCATCCAGCTGAAACCATCGGCCCATCGCTCGCCGGCCACAGCATAAATTCTCCTCGCACACGCACATACGGATTCAGTCGATCGATAGATATACGTGATGGAGAATGAGAGGAACAACCAGGCTCCACCCCTACCCCCAGGTTAGTTAATTTCCGCCAGTTTTGATCTCCATGCTAATGTCTGAAAACTGAGGCTGAACTCACTTCAGTTAGCTGCGGTGTCGTCGTCAGATGAGATAAAGATACGCTAGCACGTACCTCAAGTTGTTGACTTTAGATTGCTCATGTGTGTGCCTTACGTATGCTTGTGCAGGCTACTACCCATCCGCGGCTGCGGAGCAACGTCAAGGCGGTGGCGGCGGCGGGAAGAAGTCGCGCCGGGGGAGCACCACCACCAGCAGGGGCGACAAGGGATTCATCCAAGGATGGTAAGCACGCCCTACCACCAGCTGCTCCATCGATCCATAGCACCTCCTTTGTAGTAGTAACTTGCTTAACTGTCGCTGGTGATTTCCGGCCTGACAATGTCTGAATTTGGCGCGTTTTTCAGCCTGGCGGCGCTGTGCTGCTGCTGGATCTGCGAGATGTGCTGCGACTAACCGCCCAAGACGTTGGTGCTACCGTGCTAGTACCTTTGAAGAGCATACACAATTACACATACAGAGAGGAGAGTCGTTGCTTAATTACAGCGTTTGTTTGTTATTTTAGGTTTTGCGCGAGTAACCGAGAACGCGTGCGTTCGTGTGTGATGTCCATGTACCGTGCGCGCCACACCCATAGTCAACTTTAAGGCGCCAAATTATCGGGCTACTGTTGAAGATCCTCTAATTAATGATAACATCTGCTGTGCAAAAATGAGAGCTTTCATTTGCAGAGGGAGAAGTCGTGAAGGCGTAATCAGCAGTCACTTGTGCAGAGGTAGTAGTGGTAGTGGTATCGAGAGTTAGGTCCATCGATCGGTAATCTAGTTGTGTGCATCATAAAGATGCAGATCGAGTGGGGTTATCCTCCTCTAAAAAAGGGTTATCTCTGATTGCTCGTTTGGCAGCAAGAGAGAGCATGTGTAGACAGCCCGAACTAAATTTGTAATTCTTCCCGGAATTTTGCCATGAATAAATGGGAACGGCTTTGTCTCGCTTCATGCGAGACCGAAGGAGGTCTCGCCGTAAGGGCACCCTCCTGTCGCTACAATTGGGCCGGCCAAGTAGCATCCTGTGTGTTTGTACATTTTATATTTTTTTTCTTTTCTTTACATTTTACAACTATTCTAAATAGATATATTTCAAAACTTATTTTAGTTAACATTTTAGAAAATGTTCACTGCACATTAGAATTTTATTAACGCGGTGTACAAAATTAGTTCGTGCAACTTTTAGAAAATGTTGATAGTTTTTAAAAAATGTTGGTGGCATTTAAAAAAAGGTTTGAAAATTTCAAAAATCTTAGTGTAATTCATAAAAAATGTTTTCTGAGACATTTTTAAAAAGGTTCATGTGTTTCCAAATATGTTCATGACATTTTTGAAAAATATTTAGAAAATGCAAAAAAAAATGTTCACATAGTTAGGAAAAATGTTATGCACCATTAAAGAAAATGTTCAACGTGTTTCTGAAAAATATTTATCATGTTTTCAAAAAAATCTCCAAAAATGTATTTAAAAAATATTTAACGTCTATCTGAAAATGGTTCTAGAACAACCTGTATTGTGAAATGTACTATGTAAGAAAAACACAAGGTACCTTCTCGCAATAGAAGATCACCAGATGGCTGGCACAATATGGATTCATGAGGATCCAGTTTTACTTCGTCTCACAGTAGGCAAGATGGTTCGATGGATTCCTGTCTTGTGTGTCCCGTGACCCGCGCGTCAGGTGGCGAAAGGAAAACTGGCTGGAGCAGCGAGGCTCGGCTTTGGATGCAGACTTTCTTTCCTTTACCTGCCAGCGCGTCGTGCCGTGCTGTGTGGGTCGAGGTTGCCGGCCCTCGAGCGTAGCGCCGAGTGGTGCGGTGCACCCAGGCTGTGGCATCAGCGCCACCGGCTTCACGCCTGGGTCGAGGTGACAGAAATTTAATATGACCCGGTCACCTTGCTGGTGTGGATCGTGACATGCCCATCTTCGGCGCTGCGACAAAAGGAAGGTGGTGGTGGTGGTGGAGGAGGAGGAGGAGGAGGAGGAGAGAGAGAGAGAGATGTGGTCCTATTCCACCTTAGAGTGATGATGTAATCAAAACAGTGCCATAAAAAGTCAAAGCTGGATTTGGCCAAGAATGCTCTTGTTAGGGACAAATTCTACCCGGTATTAAGAGTTAAGGGACAAAGGTTGCACCATGATGTGCTCAAAACTGTGACACATCAAGTAAAAACCGGGTTTGACTGAGGAATACCACG
This sequence comes from Triticum aestivum, assembly GCF_018294505.1. Lineage (NCBI taxonomy): Eukaryota > Viridiplantae > Streptophyta > Magnoliopsida > Poales > Poaceae > Triticum > Triticum aestivum. The sequence goes on along the minus strand of NC_057802.1, from coordinate 583,351,152 downwards.
GTAAGGACTAACTATGCCTAGTATTAAGAGTTGATGGATGAAGGTTACAGGAAGGAAAAGTTCAGGACGGAAGCCACACTTTGCGGTAAGTTGAGGGATGAAAAATGCACTTTATTCTAAAAGAATGTAAGGTTCCATGTTTCACTTTTATTTTCACCATCTCTTCGTCCAACCTTCCCACATGATAATCAATCATCTTACTTTACTTACCTTCTGAACCAATTTTATTTTAATTTACTTATCAAGCTTCTCATTAAAATATAAGGTAAATCACGGGTGTAGTATTTGATAAACATTTATTTACATGATCGCATTAATATTAATATGGGCATGCAAATCACAAACTAATGTCCTAGAATATTTATATCCCCTTGCAACGCACGGGCATTGTCCCAGTCAACTAAACAAAAGCGAAAGACAATTTTTTAAACCTAGTTTTAGAAGAAAAAAATGATGATCTTGGAGGCGTCGGTGTTCCACATCCTGCCTTCACCATGTCTGACAAGCTCAAGGGTTGTGAGCTTCGGAAAGTGAAGTTGCGGGATGGGAAGAATATGATGTGTGATTCGAGGCGTCGTTGCGTCTGTGCCCCACCTCCTACACTTCGTCTCCTCGGCCCTAAAGGCACTAGCAACCGGACCAAGAAAAAGATTGAGCCATTGTGCAGGGACGTTCAGCTGAAGGATCTTCTCGTAGCTTACGTACCAATTGGAAATCAGCGAAGGCAGAATTTTGCACTTCTAAGCCATGACCTTGATTTTACAAAGTTCCTCATGCCTCCTCCTCCTATGTACTGAGAACGAGAAGATATCGTGTCCTAGGTATTTAATTTCACGATCTCATACAAGAATTTTGCAGATTATATAACCAGATGATGATCTGATCTATGTTACACACAGAGTGGTATATTTGGGCCATATCTTTGTGAAGACATCTGTGAAACGACATCGGAGAAGGAGGGGCTCCTTTTAAAGACCAAGACGGTGCCAACTTGCACATAGATCATAAATACCGGCGAATCATTACATTGCAGTCGCCGTGTTTGTGCTGCAAGGGCTATAAATCATGGCTCATTGGTACACCCACATGTTAGGTCCATAGATCAACCAAAAAAACATTCCACATTTATAAACTTAAAAAAGAGTTAGCAGATGAAATCGTTGGTAAAGAAAATTATGTTGGATCATACTGTAAAATACTGGAATAAGAGAGCAGTTAGAATCAGGAATCTGATGATTCAAATTTGTTGTTGCTACCTAAACTTGTGTTGCAAAATTCGTAGAGACGTTTTTTGACTGTGACCATGCAATACTGTAGTACCCCCGACTACTTACAATTGGTAGTAGTTACGCATGACACACAAATCTTTTACAGTGCACTTGGTGGCCAATAATACTCTAAGTCAAACATGCTTGACTAAGAGGTTGTCTCGTGCTTAAAGATGCATAGCTAAATTTCTCCCAATTTTTTATTTAGTCATGCACCAGTAGAGGAACGGCCTTTAGTCCCGGTTGGGAAGGGCCTTTAGTGCAGGGTCACCAACAGGGACAAATAAATCAGGACTAACCCCCCCCCCTCCCCCCCCTTAGTCCCGGTTGGCCACAACCAAGGACTAAAGCCCTACCACGTGGCTGGCAGCACGTGCCGGGGACTGGGGACCTTTAGTCCCGGTTGGTGACACCAACCGGGACTAAAGGTTTAGGGGTTTAAGGTTTATGGTTTATTTTTCCTTTTCATTTTGTGTTTTTCATTCAATTCTTTTCCATTTCAAACATAGTTTACGCTACTACATACTGTACACGTTATGCATATATAATATAATTTTTTTCGTACGACCATACATATCTCATATAATTTCTCGTACAATCATGCATACATACATATATATACAATTTGATATATATAATTTCTCCTAAAATTTACAGATCAATACATGCAGGGATTAGGTGCAATGGTATTATCCTCTATCAGATATGACCTCCTTAAGCAGAAATTCCGCCAATTCCTCTTGAATTGCTCGTATGTGGTTCTCTGGTAGGAGCCTATTTCGCATCTCCACCATCTTTAAAGAAGGAGATCAATATGAATATATTAGTTGTGTCTATATATATTAGATCATGATAAAAAAATGTGAATAGTGTTTACATACCTGAACTTGTCTTGCATCTCTGCGTCATTCAGACGTCATGCGAATGTTCTTGCAAATGTAGTATGCACATAAATTTCCTGGCTGTCAGTGTCTGAATTTGTTTTTTTAGAAATGGAGGAGGACCCCGGCCTCTGCATCTGGACTATGCATGCGGTCACTTTATTAATTATTCACACAAGACCTTACAAAGTCGTACAACAGTAAGACTAAAGCCACCGTCTAGGCAACATCTGTCGCTACTCCTATCCAGTTGATGAAAGGATGTTGATAGTCTGGGCCTAATACCAAACAGACCTTGCAGCCGAACCTAAACATCTAAGACCTGAGGTCCCAACCAGGACGCCTGCCGGGTATGGGGCACCTACACTAGTGCAGAACCGGGCTTTAGCGCCAGTTCGTAAGGGCCTTTAGTGCCGGTTCTACAACCGGCATTCTACAACCGGCACTAAAGAGTGGGGACTAATGCCCCCCCCCTTTACTACCGGTTCATCACGAACCGGCGCTAAAGTGCCACCACGTGGCACGAGCCAGGCCCAGGTGCGGGTAGACCATTAGTACCGGTTGGTGTTAAGTACCGGTTGGTAACACCAACCGGTACTAAATGTTTGGGGGTTTTGGTTTTATTTTTTATTTTTCCTTTTAATTTTATGTTTTTCATTTAATTCTTTTTCGTTTGCTGGTATTTTATGATACTACATATTGTACATGTTATGCATATATATATATATATATATATATATATATATATATATATATATATATATATAAATAGAATTTCTCGTAGAACCGATCATATATATATCATCGAATGCCTCGCACCACCATATTCACACATACACATGCATGTACGTATATATATATACAATTTGGTATATACAATTTCTCCTACATGGAGGCATTAGTGCGGTAGCGGGTAATGGAATTCTCCTCTAGGATCTATAACTTGGTCGAGCAAAAATCCCGCTATTTCCTCTGCAATTGCTCGTACGCGATCCATTGGTAGGAGCTTCTGCCGCACCTCATCGAACTGTTAAGAAGGAGATCAATATGCATGTATTAGTTGTGTGACTAGATATCGATAATGATGTAAAAATTGTGTATAGTGTGTTCTGGCAAAAGTACCCATATCTGTCTATCAGATGTGCTCCTTTCGGACGTCATCAGGCAAATGTTCTTGCAAACGTAGTATGCACATAAATCATTCCCCGGCTCCTGCTTCATGGCCTGTACGAGAATAGAGTTCAATCAGATAATAATTAATCAAGCCTGATAATTAATGTTATTGAAACTATAGAATTAAAGAGATTGCATGGTAGCTAGCTAGCTAGCTATAGTACTACTTAATTAATTACCGTGGGTCGATACCAATACAGTTTATCTCTAAACGGGCTGGGAACGTCTTCGATGAACTTTTGCCAAGCCCTGCCGGCCCGCCGGCAAAGAAAATGACTAAAGGAGTTATTAATTAGTTGATATCAGGACATATATATAATGAGATTGAAATTACCTGTTGACTATCCTCTTCACGATTGAGTACTCTTTAGGTTCTTTAAACAGTGAGTCCAGTACTTTAACTTTTCCTTCTTTAACTTTAATGTCTACCAAGATCCAGTGGAACCTGCATGCGCACTTTAATGTCTACCAAGATCCAGTGGTATCTAGCTAGTAACAAAAACAGAATTTGTAGTATAAGACAGTGTGGACTCACTTGAAGTTGTAAGGAAGTAGTATATCTGCATTGGTATTGAGGCGCTTCAAGAACTCTAGCATGTTATTCTCTACTTCTTGTTTATAATGTTCATATGACCATGTCTCTTCATTAATGGTATTTGGGTCAATGAACCCAATGCCATGGCGTTCAACTTTTCTCATTTCGGACATCTTCATCCTGCATAATACCACAGGAAAGAATACAGTGAGGATAACTACATGTAATGACCAACGAGAGCACTAAAGCTAACTTGAGACTTAAATTACAGAAAGAAATCACTTACAGACAATAGCAACTGACGATAGATTTGTCGAGTGCGTCATGATTGAATAACTGAAACAGTTCTGTATACTCAATAGACAGAGCTAGCTTATGGAAGTAATCCTCTTCCTTGACTTTCACCATGAGGGACTGTAGATTGTGGGTCTTGCAAATTTCCATGTACCATTAATGCAATTCATACATTCTCGTTGGGAGGTTCTTGACCTCCTCGGGCTTGACCAAAGGTTCGCCGCGGACATATTTCCGTTTTATTTCCTCCTCTCTAAGCGGAGACATGGGCTCGATCTCGAGGAATTGTCCAGCAGTCATACCAAGCATTTCAGCCTGCATTATATGCTCCTCGGTTATTACCAGATTGCCCAGCTGGGGAACGTTAACGGTTTGCCCACATATATATAGGGCGCCGGTACTCTTATGTGTTGTTGGCACAACAAGCGGGGG
>NC_057802.1:583344269-583346328 GCF_018294505.1 Triticum aestivum | reverse complement strand
CAATTGCGTCGCCTGTTCTCCCAGCTGGGGAACGGTTTTCCCATATTTTTTGCCAGCTGCTTGGCTCGAGCTCGAGCTCGACTCTTACTCGTGCTCGATGTGCCTTCCTGATTTGGCGCTCATAGTCTGAGTCAACAGGCTTGGGAGCTGGTGGTCTAGCCATACGAATAAAGTGGTCAATCGTTTCCTCGGGCATTTTCTCCCTTGGCGGCGGTGCCGGTTTCGGTCCAAAATGGGCGTCCACTTGGGCCTTCACTATGGCTCTGTTTTGCTCCTCGGTCATGTCGTAAGGCCTCTGAGGAAGAGGAGCGAGGCTTGGACCATATTTATATCGCTTGCCTCCGCCTGTACCTCCTATACTACCTCGACTCATAGCGCTACGCACCATAGCTGCGGCGGCTCTCTTCCCCGATTGCTGAGGCGGCGGAGACGGCTGACGTGGCTGAGATGGAGCAGGAGGAGTGGCCTAACGCTGTACCGGACTTGAAGCAGGAGGAGTGGCCTCACGCGGTGTCAGACTTGAAGCAGGAGGAGTGGCCTCATGCTGTGCCGGACTTGAAGCAGGAGGAGTGCCCTGCTGCTGTGCCGGACTTGGAGGAGGAAGAGTGGCCTCACATCGAGGAGGAGTCGGATGACGACGCGGTGTCGGTTTATAAACCCAGCCGCGGCGAAGGGCAGCCGCACTGGTTTATAAACCCAGCCGGGCGAAGGGCAGCCACACTGGTTTATAAACCCAGCTGCGGCTGCTCCCTCGAACTCCTCTGTATAGCAGGCTTCTGGGTCTAACTATGGCGCGCTGCCCTGTGAGTCTGCTGGGCCTGAGTTTGCACACCCGAGGTCTGGGAGGCCAGTGGGCAGCGCCCCAACAATTTTTTATATAGTTTTTTCTTTTCTGCATTATTTATTTTCTTCTATTTATTTCTGAGTAAATTTTTTATATAGTTTTTTTCTTTTCTACTTTATTTATTTTCTTCTATTTATTTCTGAGTAGTTTTTTTATATAGCTTTTTTCTTTTCTGCTTTATTTATTTTCTTCTATTTGTAGTGCTTTGCAGAGTTCATTTATAGTGCTTTTCAATTTCAGGGCCATTTAGCTCAAAACAAATCAGTAAATGCATTAAAAATAGCAAATTATGTCAAAAAGTGTTGAAAGTTGATGACGTGGCTTTGAATGACGCTTGCTGAACGCAAAAAAAAGTCCGGAGTTGTAATAAGTTATTAAAATTTTGAATTGCCGGTGTAACAGATGAGTTCTCGTCCGAAACCCTGATACTTCGAAAAAGATTGTCCAGTTTGTACACGAAGTGCATCCAGTTTTTGCCGTGACCCTCTCTACTTTTTTGCACATGCTATGTGGGTGAAATGATGATACGATGTCAAGTTTCAACATTTCCAAAGTTCATTTTGTAATGATTTTCAACTTCACGGTCATTTAGCTCTCTAAACAAATCGGTAAATGACTGAAAAAGAGCAAATGATGTCAGAAAGGGTTGAAAATTGATGACGTCGCTTTGAATGCTGCATACTGAATGCAAAAAAAGTCCGGAGTTCAAATAAGTTAAAGAAATTGAAGTAACCGTGTAACAGATGAGTTCTCGTCCGAAACCCTGATACTCCGAAAGAGATTGTCCAGTTTGTACACGAAGTGCGTCCAGTTTTTGCCGTAACCCTCTCTACTCTTTTGCACATGCTATGTGGGTGAAATGATGATACCATGCCAAGTTTCAATATTTTCAGAGTTCATTTGGTAGTGATTTTCAATTTCACGGTCATTTAGCTCTCTAAACAAATCGGTAAATGAATGAAAAACAGCAAAATGATGTCAGAACGTGTTGAAAATTGATGACTTCACTTTGAATGGTGCATACGGAAGCAAAAAAAGTCTGGAGTTCAAATAAGTTTTAAAAAATGAAGCGCCCGTGTAACAGATGCTATGTCAGCAGAGAGTGAGGGGCGGCCGGCGGGGGAGGACCGGCGCGGGGGGGTTGAGGGGGAGACCGAGTGAGTGGAGAGAGTGAGGACGTAAACATGTCAGCAGAGAGTGAGGGACGGCCGGCGG